>NC_092347.1:97681911-97981911 GCF_963676685.1 Mytilus edulis
AGAACTATCCACAAGAGACTAAATGACACAGATATTAAAAGCTATAGGTTACCTTAAATTATTGTTTAATTGGTGGAGTTTGATGCAGCTAGCTATTAAAACATTTGGCACGTTTTCATTTTGATTACAGTCCTAAGCTGAAGTTCTCATGAGAAAACACTAACCTATAGCAAACTGGAAAATTCTTTTAGGGTGCATCTGTCTAATTCAAATAATAGCTAGGAAGCTATCTTGAACTTTGCTGTCAGATGAGCATCAGGTCCAGGGACAAGTTATCATCCTTTGGTTTTTGTTGTGTACGAATATAATCCCTGGTGTGAACAATGTATAACTTGCATTTTTTATTTGATACACTTTCCCAATTTATTTCTAGATATTAAATGCATGAAATATTAAGTAGGGGCATGAAATTACATGTTAAAAAAATTGGGTGCTGACTATGTTAATTAGTGATTTGGTCCAGTTTAAAAAGGTCAAATTATATTACGTCTGAAGATGTCAAACTGAATTGTACATCCCCATAACACAGAATTGTCAATATTTTGAGTTAGACCTGGTAGAAGTTTCTATAATTTTGCTATTATTTGTCCCACTAGTAGTACAAAATCTTTTTGAGAAAGAGCAGGTTCAATTTAAATTTGAATTTATTGTCTAAAAGAGATGCACTATGAAATAGCTGTGTTCTCAGGCCATCAGCGATTTGTACATGTACTGGTAAACGTAGATAACATCAATGTTATTTGGACTCTGTTTAATAGTTGTATTATTGGCAATTAAACACAACATAACCACATCTCCCAATTTTTATATAAACCAAACTGGCATTGATACTACTGTACTAAGGGATGTTTAATAGTTAAGAAGTATATAGTTAATCAGCTAAGGTATTCTGGCAAAAGGGAGACAACTTCAATTTTCAAATAGTGATACTATTCCTTTGAAAATATAGATAATTGAAAAAAATCAGATGAGATAATTTGCTGCATACAATTGCAGATTTTGAAAAATAGATATTATTGGATGAGTTCATTAATATAATTTCAGACTTCGTAGAACAAAAGTAAGAAAAAATTACAAAGAACAGCCAAAAAACTCTGTAAACTAGGAGAGATAATCCTGAGTGTTGGAGAAACTTTTGACATAAAGTCACAATTCTTGTCAAGTGTTTAAAGCTAGTGAAACCAGTTTCAATTTTACCTAAGCATTTCTTTGAAGATACAATATTAATGGTTAATAAACTGTATATTTTTTATAGGTTCAGAGTTTTTTCCGAGGTTGGTTATGTAGAAGAAGATGGAAACAGATTGTTGAATTATACATACGCTCTCCTCACGCAGAAAGTATGCGTAAAAGGAATAGTATTGTTTTCAATATGGTGGAATGTGAAGAAGAATATAACAGACAGTTATCTACCCTTGTTACTTGTTTTTTACGACCTCTTAGAATGGCAGCATCATCTAAAAAACCACCTATATCTCATGAGGATGTTAATTCCATATTTTTAAACAGGTAATGTCTTGTAGATTATGTCCCTTATTATAAACCAGTTAATGTGCTGAAGCTTACTTCTCTAATTTTTAACGCATTATTTGATTTTTATCCTCTCTCTACAGTTAAGATTTAAAAATTTTATTTGTCGAAAGATATCCTCACACAATATTTTCTACATAGCATATTTTCTACTGTCTTCATATTTGATTCCTTTTGAATATTTCATTGTATTCTGACAACTATTGTTAATGCACATTATGATGGTACGGTATCATGTGCTCTTGACACAGCTACTTATAAGTAGATAACAAGACAATATCTCTATCTCTTCAAAGGTTATTTTAATTTCTGTATACAACAAGAAATTCACTTTGTCATAATAAATTTATAAATTTTGCATTGTGCATGAATCTTGAAGAATATTTGTCGAACAATTATTTTGGTCTTACATTTAATTTTTAGCTCACCTGGCCTCAAAGGGCCAATTGAGCTTTTCTCATCACTTGGCATCAGTCACCCATCATAGGCCTCTGTTGTTGTCATCTGCGTCAGTTAACTTTTACAAAAGTATTTTCCTCTGGAACCACTGGGCAAAATGAAACAAAACTTGTCATTTGTCAGTCTTGGCTTTTTATAACTGACTATGTGGTATTGGCTTCACTCATTGTAGAAGGCTGTACGGTGACCTATAGTTGTTAATTTCTGTGTCATTTGGTTTCTTTTGGAGAATTGTCTCATTGGCAATCATACCAGATCTTCTTTTTTATATTGGTCTAAATCATCCTTAGGGTATCTAGTTTAAAATATGTATTTGATGACATGGCCCATCAACTAAGATGGCTGCCAAGGCCAAAAATAGAACAGGTGAAAAATGCAGTATTTTGCAAATATCCCTGACACTACATCATTTAGAGCATTTAGTGCAAATCTAACATGTGGTAAAAAATTGGACAGATCTATCAGCCTTGAAATTTTCACACCTATCAGACTGTTCAGACACCCACTTGTTGGACTGTTGCCACTGAAATGTGAATTTTAAGGAAATTTTGCAGTTTTGTGTTATTATCTAGAATATTATGATAGATAGAGATAAACAGCAAAAATGTTCAGCAAAGTAAGTTCTAAATATAAGTCAACATAATCAAAATTGTCAATTAACCCCTTCAGGAGTTATTGCCCTTTAAAGTCAAATTTTCAGAATTTTTTGTAAATTTTCGTAATCTTTTATACAAAAATCTTTTCCTTTAGAACAATTAAGAACTGTTTGTCTAACATTTTATTTTCTATTCCACAGTGAAACCTTATTGTTTTTACATCAGATATTTCTGAAAGGCCTGTGTGCTCGATTAGAGAATTGGCCTACTCTGGTTCTAGGTAAGTTTAGTGCCGGTAAGTATCTATAATCAGTCAACTGTAGAGCTCACATATATGGTTTGAACAGATATATTATATCAGGGTCTCTTTTTCAAAACCATATTTAAATATTAAATAAACTTTTTTTGTTTAACTAGCATACACTATTGTTAAGGGTCAAGCTAATATATAAAGCCTGCCATCTGGTGAGAGATTTCCTCAATAGGTCACAGACTCATTGGTGACCTTAGGCTATTTCCGCTCTTTGGTTGGGATATTGTCACTTTGACACATTCACTTTCCGCTCTTTGGTTAAGATATTGTCACTTTGACACATTCACTGTTTCCATTCTTAACCTTATTTTTCACTTTCAAAAAGTATACAATGTAAGTTATATTTTAAGCTCCCTACTGAGGTCAAAGATAAAAAATGGACAATTCTCAAGTCAATTTTTGTTGCCCTTAAGAGATGAAAAATAATGTAACTGTGTTTCTTTGGCATTCAAATATTATTTTGTAGTTACAGTAGCTCTTCTAAGTTAACTAGCAGCGTGTTTGTTGTTTTTGTCTTGTTTGGGAAGTATTTATGATGGGCCAAATCAGCCAAAATTTCAGATTTTACAATATTTTGACAAAACATTGTCATAGGTTTTGGAATTCAACTCATTTTGTCATATAACCTGACTTTATATTTCTTATCTACTTATAAATTTAAGATAGTTTGATGTAGTGGCAACCATACTACTCACACACAATCCAAAATTTGGGCTATTTTCTCAGTTTCCTGATTTTGTCCTCAAAAGAAGGGTTAGTTAAAAGGCCAGAGTTTCATAATACTAAATAGTATAATTTGACATCAAGCTATCAACCATGTTCGAGAAGGGCAGTTTTGAAAAAAGCAAATGAGCCTTTTGTGACTAAAATAAATGCTTGTTGAAACAGTGAATAAAGATTGGATAGGCCAACATTTATATAGTTGAAAATTGACAAGTTAAAAATTATCAGATTTTACTGCTTCTAAAGAAATCAATTTGCTGAAACCCTTGTATAAAATATATGTTCAAACTATATATTGGTAGTACAACAGTTGGTGTTGGGAATGTAGCCCTTTGTGGAGATGGATACCACTTCTTCTATACCTGTTCCAAACTTGTAGTTTTGTTATATAAATATATTGGAGATGGATGCCACTTATTCTGATCTTGTCCAAGTCTTATGTTCTTTGTATAGATACCTACTTAAAAGTGTAGTTGAATGTATATATATTGTAGTTGTTTTAAGTTAAAAATTAGCTCTTAAGTTAGAATTTGGGAAAAACTTGGTTGATTATATAGGGAATCACTGAAGCGTGACCTAGGCGGGCCCCCACTTATCAACATTCCTGGATCTGCCACTGGATGTCTGTTGTGTCATAGTTAAATAGTCTATGGAGTTTTAATCCATTCATGACCTTTTCTCCAGAGGAATCCCTTGAGAAACACTTAGAAAAAGATATTTTGTTATGGTGTTAGAGAAATAAATGATGGAGGGCCACTATAGCCACAAAAATGAATATAATATTAGTTGAAAGTGACACAAAAGCTTAATATTTGTCAAATGTTGGGGAGGGGGACAGGGAAGTTTTATGGAGAATGCTATGATTATGTGTATGCAAAATTAAAAAAAAAGTTCTTCCCTGCTATTCTTTTTGACCTGTGATATGTGTATGACTTTTTCAAGATAAAGAAATACAATATGTAAAATGAAAATAAATGGACCAAAACTGTCCTAGGAAAATAATCCTGAAAGATAATCATCTTTTAAAAGAGACCAGAAGGCCAACTAAAATTAATTGGTAGATTTTGATCCAGATTTTTGAAAAAAATGGGGTGGGTGGGAGGATTTATTTTTTAAATTTTATTTCAGATGAAACCCTCTTGTGACAAGTTCTTCACATATATGCAAGTGTAATAATAAGCTTATATCATGTATATACATTTATAAGGAATAGTACATAATTTTTCTAATTCCTAAATAAATATCTCTAATTAGCAACCAATGTTCTACATATAATTGCCGCTTTATAAACCTTTTTATAGTAAACAGCAAAAACCTTTTAATAGTATTAAAACAGCAAAAATGTGGAGAAATGCTCTCTTCAGTTCTACTACCTACACCAAATTTATTTTGCTTTCTAAGTGATGGTTTGTAGTCACCAGAAAATGAAGCAAATGCATTGGTATGCAACACAAGTATTGTAAGTACATAATAAAATGAAAACACGAAAACAAAAATGAAACGCAGGTGGATAAAAGTCGGCTGATGTTGGACCAAATGAAATGAAGTTTTGAATGAAAGGAAATTATTGACAGTTAATACCGGGAAGGGAAATGTACAAAATCCGAAAATCGTAAATTTTTCAAAATAAAAAAAATCAGGACGGGACAATTTTAGAAGGGCGGGCTGGGATGAAAATCTATCAATTAATTTCAATTGGCCTAAGTACATGTAGTAGTAACTAATTGTACAAGTTATCACAGTTGTTTCTGTTAAATTTTTCCATCTTAGGAGAAAGTGTTTTACAGTACACCTTATTGATATTTGGAAATCTGTGTTTTGTGACGTCAATAGTTCCAAGTGTCACAAAATTACTGGTCAAGTGTTGCATAATCTAAACATGGTTTTTTTTGTTGCCTGTGTATTATAGATTCAGTTTAGTGTTGCATGTATGATAGTAATAAAGTACTGTTTATAAAATGGGATAAAGAAAAGTTTTTGTGCCATCCATGTTTTTTGTTTTTTTTTGTTTGGAATGTCTCCTCGTCATTTATTGTGTAGACCCACAGAACATTGGGTTTTACAATGATAGTACGGAAGAACTTAGAAAGACTAAAAGCTTTTGCTGCATCATTTGTCTAAATATGATCTATAAGAATGACAAAGAACATTTTAAGAATTATGATTTTACGCAAACCATACATATCCTTTCCCTGTTAACGAGAAATTTTAAAAAAAAAAACATTTAACAGTTATATTTTTCATAAATCTGGAGAAAATATCAAAACAGTTCTAAGAAAAAAATATTTCAATCTTAATGTTCAAAGGAATGCAAGGATGAAAAAAATATTGAGGCATTTGAGACCTACTTTTAAGCTCACCTGGCCTATAAGGCCATGTGAGCTTTTCTCATCACTTGGCGTCCATTGTCCGTCGTTGTCGTCTGTCGTCCGTCGTCCAACGTCTTCAATTTTTACAAAAATCTTCTCCTCTGAAACTACTTGGCCAAACTTGGCCACAATTATCATTGGGGTATCTAGTTTAAAAATGTGTCTGGTGACATGGCCAACCAACCAAGATTGGGGCCATGGCTAAAAATAGAACATAGGGGTAAAATGTAGATTTTGGCTTATAACTCTGAAACCTAAGCATTTAGAGCAAATCTGACAGGGTTAAATTGTATATCAAGTCAATATCTATCTGCCGTAAAATTTTAAGACGAATCCAACAACCGGTTGTTGGGTTGCTTCCCCTGAATTGGCAATTTTAAGGAATATTGCCATTTTTGGTTATTATTTTGAATATCATTATAGATAGAGATGAACTGTGTACTGCAATAATGTTTAGCAAAGTAAGATCTACAAATAAGTCTACATGACCAAAATGGTCAGTTGACCCCTTTAGGAGTTATTGACCTTTATAGTCAATTTTTACCAATTTTTTGTACATTTTTGTTATCTTTTACAAAAATCTTCTCCCCTGAAACTACTGGGCCAGATTTAACCATACTTGGCCACAATCATCATTGGGGCATCTAGTTTAAAAATGTGTGCGGTGACCCAGCCAACCAACTAAGATGGCCACCATGGCTGAAAATAGAATGGGGCTAAAATGTAGATTTTGGCTGATAACTCTAGAACCAAAGCATTAAGAGCAAATCGGACATGATGTTAAATTGTTTATCAAGTCTACATCTATGTGCCCTGAAATTTTCAGATGAATCTGACAACTGGTTGTTGGGTTGCTGCCCCTGAATTGGTAATTTTTAAAGTTTGCAAAAGTTTTTTTTAAAGTTTTTGGCTATTATCTTGAATATTATTATAGATAGAGATAAACTGTACACAGCAATAATGTTTAGCAAAGTAAGATCTACAAATAAGTCACAATGACCAAATTGGTCAGTTGACCCCTTAAGGAGCTATTGCCCTTTACAGTCAATTTTTAACAATTTTCATAAATTTTGTAAATTTCTGTAACTAATGGGCAAAGTTCATTATAGATAGAGATAATTGTAAGTAGCAAGAATGTTCAGTAAAGTAAGATCTACAAACACATCACCATCACCAAAACACAATTTTGTCATTAGTCCATCTGTGTCTTTTGTTTAATATTCACATAGACCAAGGTGAGCGGCACAGGCTCTTGAGATCCTCAAGTTAAGAATTGATTCTTGTATTCTATATAAAGTTTCTGTCCAATTAAATTGAAAGCTTGATTAATCATTGCAATTTTTTAAAAAGATGTATACACATGTATATGGAGGATAGCAAAAATCAAATTAATATTATTAAGATACATTTATAAAGTCGCATCAATAAAGACCGTGTTATAATTTGAAAATTTGCATTAGTTTATTTTTGAATGCTGATTTATTCTAACGTTGTGTGTTATATGATTACAGGTGATCTCTTTGATATGCTGCTCCCTATGCTGTGTATATATCAGGAGTATGTACGTAACCATCACTACAGTCTACAGGTGCTTGCCGAATACAAACAAAAAACAGAATTCAACGCTCTGCTGAAAAGATATGAAGAAAAACCAGTTTGTGAAGGGAGATCAGTGGAAGTTTTTCTTACATATCCTATGCATCAGGTATTATTACTAGTTTACAGTTTGTGAAGGGAGATCAGTGGAAGTTTTTCTTACATATCCTATGCATCAGGTATTATAACTAGTTTACAACAATAAAGGGGAACAACTAGTCAACAAGTTATTACTGTAGATCCTATTTGAAAATAAAACAAAAAAACTCATGGAAGTACTTTTGAACCATGTAAAAAGTGACATAAAGTAACTTTTCAAGAACAACACTTCAGACCATTTTTGACTTATCATGGAATATTTAGTACAGAAAAACAAAAATTAAACTTCTTAGACCCCGTTTACACTAGCAAAAAAAATCGATCTTTACTGAGATTTTTAAGATCGATCTTTGTTCTAATTAATGTAAATGGGAAAGATTGATCCTCAATCAGATTTATAAAGTCTACCTCCAGAGGTGGTTTTAAAAACATCGATCTTATTTGAATCGATCTTTCTTTTAGTGTAAACGCTTAGATTGACCGTGATCGATCTTTTTTCAGGTGAATGTTATATTTAGATATGAAAATAAATCTGTGCATGTTCAGCGGCAAAAACACACGTTTTTCAAATTAATGGATGGAATAAGAAAAGTAATCATAGATTAAAAAACTTTTAAATCAATAAGTTCTATTTCTTTGCTGCAAATTCTCATCTTCAAACGCATTGACCGTTCACTTTTTTAGCGATAGTCTACACATATATATCTTTGTTTAATGACAGTCAGACTTGTGATGTATGAACCAAATAATGATTAATAAATCCTTACGAAATCCCAAATAGCAAACTATTTTCTACATCATTTTGCAGTGTGTGCGAGATGCAGAATTTCCTTTAATATTCTTTTCTTAGGATTTTTTGTTTATGAAATATTAGGAAATAAGGTCATACCAGTTCTTTTTATGTTGTAGTGTAAACGTACTGGATTAAAAAAGATCGAACTCGATTGGTCTTAATTGTGCAATGTAAATGCGAAATGATCTTTTTAAGATCAATTCAATTTCGTACAAGTGTAAACAGGGTCTTAGTTATAATGTAGGTAGTTCTTGAAAGGGGAAGTACCAATTGTGAAATTAAAATCTAATGCAATGATTTTGTAACAATTTTTTTCATTTAATAAAATTTACCATCAAATCTACAATTGACTTCTTATTTGAATAAAGTACTGTTTTAATTATCAAGACCTACTCATGTATTGTTAACATTTGATCAGTTTAACATCAGCAAATTAAAGAGTTGTCTTATTTTGTAGATACCTCGCTACATTATAACTCTCCATGAACTACTAGCTCATACACCACATGACCATGTAGAGAGACAAAGTCTGGAGTATGCCAAGGGAAAGCTGGAGGAATTGTCAAGGGTAGGTTAATCAAGGCTCAATACAAATTAGTATACCTTATCGCTATATTATAACTCTCCATGAACTACTAGCTCATACACCACATGACCATGTAGAGAGACAAAGTTTGGAGTATGCCAAGGGAAACCTGGAGGAATTGTCAAGGGTAGGTTAATCAAGGCTCAGTACAAATCAATATATATCGATTCTACCACTGCATCGAGTGTGATACGATATTTATCAACTCGAGACAGTTAAATTTTCAAATTTAAAACATGAGGCTTGCCGAGCGTTTTAAATATTTAAAGTTTAACTGTTGAGAGTGGATAAATATCATATCACACGAGATTTGGTGGTGGAATCTGTTTCTCTAATGATTTTCAAACAATATGCAGGCAAACTTATTGCTTCTTTGCGACTGATCTGCAAAAAGATGTGTTCTTTCTAGGTGACGTCATCAGGCATGCCGTCACAATAGGAAATTCAAATATGTTTGCAGTAAGATTGCAGGAAAAACTAGAATATGAGGGATGATTTTTTTATCTAATTATTTACATGATGATGATTAAAGTGTATATAAAAATCAAAACAAAATGGCTTCTTCAAATAGGAATATTTTTCAAGTTTAAATGAATATCTTAAATAATTTAATTAAAAATAAAATAACTGACACATCATGTTCAGTGTTATTCTTTGATTACTGTCAATTAATTATGATTTTTATATTATTTTTTTTGTTTTTTGTTACTAATAAACTATAATGACTAAAAACATAACATTGCATTTTAAAACTAATGGGTGGACTTGCAAGTTTAGTACATATTGAATGTCTTTGAATAAGTTTTGTACATTTTTGTATTTCAGAAAGTTTTAAAAGGAATTATCTATATACATGTAATACCTATTTGTAGCAATCTGCAAAGTAATACTCCATTAAAATAAGGACTATAAAATTGTGATATATTTCAGAATCTGACACAAAAATGAACATAATGAAATAGAAATGATAACTTACAAATAATTAACCACAGTGGCTGGTTTTATCAGATTTCAACAATGCCATTTTCTTCAAATAGCACAAAATATGGCTTCACATTTTTCATATCCATCTCCCTGCAATTATTGCATGCTTTGAATTTGAATTTACAGGAAGTACATGACTGGGCATGTCAATTTGAAAAAGCTCATATGAGCAATGATGTAGGTTAGTTTTGAATGGTTAGAAGAAAGGAAAAACTTTTCAAAGTACAAAACTAACATAAAACTAACATGGATGATAAAAGCTCACCTGAGGTTTGAATTGCACATGTGAGCATTATGTTAGATTTTTGTGGGCACATATGAACTACCAAACTGCACATGTGAGCAACCTGATTTGCATACAATTCTTACTTGCATCTCATGTGCTTCACATGTGAAACTTGTGTGCTTTTGTTAGCAATTTCTGTATGGGACACGTACGGTTAACAAATATTTACTGAATATGAACTAGAAACTCACCAGACTAAATCTTTTTCAATCAATGTTACATATCACATTAAACTCATCCAATATTTATACTCTTTTGTATTTAAAAATTTCATAGATACACAAGAAAATTTACTCCTCACTATACACCTTATCGCTATTTGTCCGCCATTGCTGGAAATCACACAGGTTCCCGTAAAATTTTGACGTCATAAAACAAAATATCTGACGCCACAATGGAAAAGTGATTGTTGTTGACGTCAAAAGTTCAAGCGGCCGGGTCAGCCGGGATTAGCAATAAGGTGTATTGTTTCTGAATTATGGATTTCTTATTTAGCAGTAGAGTTATTTCCCTTTGACTGTAAATTTATTGCATTAAAAAGTTAATATAAAAATGATGTTGTATGATTGCCAATGAGACAACACTTCACAAAAGACAAAATGACACAGAAATTAATAAATATAAGTCACTGTACAGCCTTCAGCAATGAGCAAAGCTCAAACCTCATAATCAGCTAAATAAAGGCACTAAAATGACAAATGTAAAATAATTCAAATAAGAAAACTAATGGCTTAAAAACTGAATGAAAAACAAATATGTAACACAGCATTGAATGACAACCACTATACAAATAGAAATACATCTATCAAAAACACTGAGGGGATGTGGCCTTGCACTTGTACATCCCAACAACAAAAAGACACTTAACTACAGATTTAAAAGTACTAGGAGTTACTGACAGCTAGTTCAAAGTTCTTAAAGTTCCTAAGTTTAAGAGATCAACTCATACTTTGGCAGTTGTAGTTTTTACCTTCTATTTGAAGATCGGTCTGTTTGATTTTTGGGGTTTCCTGTTCCAGAACAAGGAATTAGTAACAAATTATTTTAGTCAGTCATTATGATTGTTTCCACCCCAAGGAATGTTACTGTCCACGAGACATTGATATAGTAATTTACATACAATGAAGTTAACTACTTCTAAAAAGTTAAATACTTTTTAAAAGAAGGTATAGACAACCTATACTTTGTGAAATGTATATTCAGTTGATTCAATTATTGAAGAGGGGATACCAGTTTTTAGGAAAATATGAAAACCTGGATACCATATTGAAAATTAAATGAAACCCCTTAGAACTTGAAAGGAAATAAACTTTATATTGTGTAGTTTATATAAAGTTTTAAACATCTAAATGCATTTCGAAAGGTGTCTGATCTACCATGTAGATTAGAGAGAAAGAAACTGAAGAAGGCATTTTGCCAAACCATCTTTACTTGTCTATAGATAACAATGGTGTTGAAGAATTTTGTGTCTCTGAAACTCTTTGAAATTTACAAATGAAACTTACCATTGACCGAAGATATAGATAGCAGGGAATCTGTATTACAGCCGATTTCATTGAGTGTGTAGCTAAAGGTAATATCTTTGGTTAGCTTGCTTGATAGCTGAACCATGAAGTCATTATAAGTTAAAGTATACTACCCTCTTTTTGAAGTAGCCTAGTCCTACAGACAGATAGATTGGTTATCTGTCGGACTAGTCTATTCTTAAAGGAGGGTAGTTTACCTAACCTAATAATGACTTCACGGTTCAGCTAGCAAGCAAGCTAAGCAAAGATAATACTTAAGCTACACACATCATATGCTTTTTTATGAATGAGCTACCCTACATTATAGAACCATGACTTAAGAATATAGGTATTTTATGGGAAAATACATGTTTGTGCAACCGAAAAACATCTGTCATCACAACAAAGAAATGTGAACAAACAATAGTTCATAGCTTTATCATTGACCAGTTAAAAGTTCTCAAAAACCATTAAAAAATAAATAAGATTTTATAAGTCTTTTACAAATGGCTTATAATTATACATGTAAAAGATTTTATAAAAAAAAATGGGGGTCCATGGGCATAATTTTTTAAGACATTCAAATGGATAAAACCAGGGTATTTCGAAAAATCTGACAAAAATGCGAAAACATGACAAGCAAACATCCTTAAACTCAGAATCACTATGGCCAGAGAACACAGCTATTTCATATTGCATTTCTTTAAGACAATAAATGGAAATTCTAAAAAATCCCTCCTGGGCTTTCTCAATAATATTTTGACAGTGTGGTGTACTACTTTTGGGACAAATTATATCAAAATTTAGCTCTAACTCAAAATATGGACAATTGTATGTAAAGGGGGTCTTCATTCTGTTGACAGCTTCTGACATACTAAATTTTAACCATTTTTAGCTGGAACAAATCTCTACTTGTATGCATATTGATATTTCTAGTCACAATATGAAGCTTTTTGTTGAGTGAGCGCAGGGAATGAGATCAAAAAGCCTTTAAAATTGTGTAGCGGAACTGATATATTACAATATCAATATGCAGATAACAAGATCAACGATTTATCAGGCTGTATATGGTCTTTTGGATGTGATTTCTTAGTTTAACCAGCAACTGGAAGTTGACATGATAATTTCATATGCTTTTTTATGAATGAGCTACCCTACATTATAGAACCATGACTTAAGAATATAGGCATTTTATGGGAAAATACATGTTTGTGCAACCGAAAATCATCACAACAAAGAAATGTAAATTCAATGCTGAATTTTGTTATGAGCTATTTTATTGTATACATATCAGACATATAAGTAAAACTATCATAAATCAAAATAATCCATGGGATTTGAATTTATACAGATTTTACCACGGCCCTTTATGCTTAATATATTACGACGAGGTGGCCCTTTATGCTTAATATATTACCATGAGGTGGCCCTTTATGCTTAATATATTACCACGAGGTGGCCCTTTATGCTTAATATATTACCATGAGGTGGCCCTTTATGCTTAATATATTACCACGAGGTGGCCCTTTATGCTTAATATATTACCATGAGGTGGCCCTTTATGCTTAATATATTACCACGAGGTGGCCCTTTATGCTTAATATATTACCATGAGGTGGCCCTTTATGCTTAATATATTACCACGAGCGACTGAGCAGAGTGATATAGACAGTGGGATGACCAATAAAAAAAAAATAGCAAGTAACACCTTGTCCAAACAAGGGACAGCTGTTTATAGACAACGGAAATCAAGAGATGATAACTGTGTTCCCATACAGACAAATATATCAACAGAATATAGGTCGGTGTTCCATATTTTTTTCCCTGTAGATGGTCCGAGACCACAATTGTCGTCCCTTGATTTTTGTTGTTCACAAATATAGTCCCTAGTGTTGACAGTGGGTTACTTGCCATTAATTTTTATACCCCTTCCAAATCTATTTTTCCATGTTTAATGCCTCAAATTGCAAGTAGGGGGTTGAAATTACACTGGGTCCAGAATTTTAAAGGAAAGTAGTGATTTGGTCCAGCTGAAAAAGGTTTAAAATTAGCACTTAGGAAGCTGTCAAAAGATTTCAAGACGCCCTAAACATAAAATTGTCCATATTTTGAGTTAGAGCCGATGAAGTTTTCTATAACTTTTATATAATTTGTCCCAAAAGTAGTACAACACCCTGTAAAAGTTTCTTTGAGAAAGCGCAGGTGGGATTTTTTTTATTTTCATTTATGTTCTAAAAGAAATGCGCTACGAAATAATTGTGGTCTTGGACCAGATGAGAGATCTGTAGAACGTTTTGATGCAAATTTTGGTATGAGACGACTATGACTTATTTTTATTTTTCTGGATACAATTGCATATGTTGGGGACCATCAATGAATCTGCTTTTGGAATAGCATTGGATGGCTATTCTTACCCTAAACTTTATTTGGGTCCCTTTTTGGAAATAGATGTGATTGCATATTTATTCATCCCACACAGCCAAACAGAAAAACCTCAGCTAATTTTAAAACTTGAGAATGGAAATGGGGAATGTGTCAAATAGGCAACAACACAATCAAAGAGAAGAAAACAGCAGAGACCTCCAGAATGTGTGTTATTTCTACTAGTACATGCATGTCTATCAGGGGCTGGTTTTCTTCACTGTGATCATAATTTTTGACCTTGGTACACAAGCACATTTTGATATGAACATATCTGTTTATGTAGTTCATAGGTGTTTCTCGTTTCTTATTTTTATATAAATTAGAATGGTTTTACACTAGTAATTTTTGGGGCCCTTTATAGCTTACTGTTCGATGTGAGCCAAGGCTCTGTGTTGATGGCTGTACCTAGACCTATAATGGTTTACTTTTATAAATTTTTACTTGGATGGAGAGTTGGCTCATTGGCACTCGTACCACATCTTCCTATATTCATATTTATTTTGGTACAAATGTAAATTATGATTCTTGACACTAAAAATTTATAGTACAGTTTTAATGCAAATAACTTTTGTATACAAAACAGACTAATTTCTATTTTTCATACACTTTATATTTGCCTAATGTTTGTGTAAGGAAGAGACTACAGATTTTGCATAAGTCTGTCTTTTTTCAGATTGTCTGTTACAATAGGTCTTTCAAATGTAATATATTTTGTCAATTAAAAAAAAACACCTTTATGATGGTTGGACAGGGTTTAAGGTGGTATTGGAGTCTAAATTCAAAATGATAGAATTTGTTCTTTACTTTATCAAAATGTATCATATATTGTAATATGATAAAAGATATAATAAAAATGATAGAATTGTGAAATGAAAATAAAAAGAAGAAAGAATTTCAAAAGAAGCGTTAGGATCACCAAGTGTTTTTTCCAGCTAAAATGGAAATTGGCAAAATTTCATGTAGATTCCTTCAGGATTCACTATTTCCGAGTTATCTCCCCTGAAAATGCTTATTACAAAAACATAAATCCAGCCAAAAAATCTATGGTTGTAAAAATATTGAATATTTACAAGATAAATCGTATAAATTTATTCATTTAAATGAAATTTTAGATTTGTTATCTACATTCATCATCACATTTTGCTCATTTAAGTTCTCTGTTATTTGAAATCCAAGATGGCGAAAGACATCAATCCCACCTTAAATTGAAATTTAACACGATACATCATTGTCATAGGCGGATCCAGGGGGGTGTCAAATCTTTTGTTGATAAAATTTGGTTGATTATATAGGGAATCACTGAAGCATGACTGGAGCCCACCCCCCTCCAGATTTTTAGATTTAAATTCACTTCTGTTGTCCTCATTTTATTATGAAATGTACATAGAAAATATTCCAAAGAAAGTATTTGACCTTTAAGTCCTAAATATTTCATACAGAATAATATAGTATGCAGCAGACAAAAAAATAAATAGGAAATTAAACAATAGTTTAAAATTTTAATGTTCCAAATACTCCAAAGTATTTTATTACTTTTTCTACGAAAAAAATATTGAAAAATTATTGGTCCTAAACAAGTTGATTTCCTTGTAATCAGGATGTATTGGAAATGGATAATGACAGCTTGGAAATTCATTTTGCTTTGTATTATTTATATTATCAGAATAAAAACTTAAGCATGCATGTCCATCAAATTGTTTCATATGACTTCTGTTATTTGATAATTAAACTATTTAGTTTTGTTTTAATTTTGATAAAAGGAGATGAGGATTATGGGCTAGAGTTTGTTAAATATTTTATTCTAGTATTATTTATAATTATTTATACTCTTTTATGTACAGATAATGCATGATGAAGTTAGTGAGACAGAAAATATCAGGAAAAACTTATCCATAGAGAGGATGATTGTGGAAGGATGTGATATTCTTTTGGATGTAAACCAAACCTTTGTAAGGCAAGGTATGTACAAATTCAATCTTTTTCATTTAGGGGGGGCCCAAGAGCATAAATCCATTTTTGTTTTTTAAATATATAGGTCACTCAGATGAGTTAAAAAGGATATATCAATTTAAATGCCAAAAAATGGCATTTTAGCACCAAAGAGAGTTCATTTGGAGCTTTTTCAATGATATAAACATTTTAAAAGTCATCTGGAGCCAAAACGAATTGATTTTTGTTGTTGATTTTTGTACCATATCATAATGTAACAACTAAAAGTGTAATAGATAAAAGGAGTGTTAAAGGACGATTTTGGCCTCAAAGTTCAGGTTCATCTAACCAAAGATTTTGTACACTTTTTAAACACTTAAGTGTCTATTTCAATTGATTCAATTAGTTTATATGAAAGATTTTTACTGATTTAATCATAAAAAACGCTCCGATTCAAGCTTAAATATGAAAAATCTATCAAATATGCCAAAACACGTCACTTTTCAGATGGTTTATGTCAACTAGAGGCTCTAAAGAGCCTGTGTCGCTCACCTTGGTCTATGTGCATATTAAACAAAGGACACAAATGGATTCATGACAAAATTCTATTTTGGTGATGGTGATGTGTTTGAAGTTCTTACTTTACTGAACGATTTTGCTTCTTACAATTATATCTATAATGAACTTTGCCCATTAGTAACAGAGAACTATATTTGGTAAAAATTTACATAAATTTACCAAATTAATGAAAATTGTTAAAAATTGACTATAAAGGACAATAACTCCTTAAGGGGTCAATTGACCATTTAGGTCATGTTGACTTATTTGTAGATCTTACTTTGCTGAACATTATTGCTGTTTACAGTTTATCGCTATCTATAATAGTATTCAAGATAACCAAAAACGGCAAAATTTCTTTAAAAATTACCAATTGGAGGGCAGCAACCCAACAACCAGTTGTCCAATTCATCTGAAAAATTCAGGGCAGATAGATATTGACTTGATTAACAATTTAACTTCTTGTCAGATTTGCTCTAGATGCTTTGGTTTCATAGTTATAAGCCAAAAACTGCATTTTACCCCTATGTTCTATTTTTAGCCGTGGCGGCCATCTTGGTTGAATGGCCAGGTCATCGGACACATTTTTCAAACTAGATACCCCAAAGATGATTGTGGCCTAGTAGTTTCAGTGGAGATTTTGTAAAAGATTACTTAGATTTATGAAAAATGGTTAAAGATTGACTATAAAGGGCAATAACTCCTAAAGGGGTCAACTGACCATTTTGGTCATGTTGACTTATTTGTAGATCTTACTTTGCTGAACATTATTGCTGTTTACAATTTATCTCTATCTATAATAATATTCAAGATAATAACCAAAAACAGCAAAATTTCCTCAAAATTACCAATTCAGGGGCAGCAACCCAACAACCGATTGACCGATTCATCTGAAAATTTCAGGGCAGATAGATCTTGACCTGATAAACATTTTTATCCCCATGTCAGATTTCCTCAAAATGCTTTGGTTTTTGAGTTATAAGCCAAAAACTGCATTTTACCCCTATGTTCTATTTTTAGCGGTGGCGGCCATCTTGGTTGGTTGACCAGGTCACGCCACACATTTTTTAAACTAGATACCCCAAAGATGATTGTGGCCAAGTTTGGATTAATTTGGCCCAGTAGTTTCAGAGGAGAAGATTTTTGTAAAAGATTACTTTAATTTACGAAAAATGGTTAAGAATTGACTATAAAGGGCAATAACTCCTAAACGGGTCAACTGACCATTTTGGTCATGTTGACTTATTTGTAGATCTTACTTTGCTGAACATTATTGCTGTTTACAGTTTATCTCTATCTATAATAATATTCAAGATAATAACCAAAAACACCAAAATTTCCTCAAAATTACCAATTCAGGGGCAGCAACCCAACAACCGATTGACCGATTCATCTGAAAATTTCAGGGCAGATAGATCTTGACCTGATAAACATTTTTATCCCATGTCAGATTTCCTCAAAATGCTTTGGTTTTTGAGTTATAAGCCAAAAACTGCATTTTACCCCTTTGTTCTATTTTTAGCCGTGGCGGCCATCTTGGTTGGTTGACCAGGTCACGCCACACATTTTTTAAACTAGCTACCCCAAAGATGATTGTGGCCAAGTTTGGATTAATTTGGCCCAGTAGTTTCAGAGGAGAAGATTTTTGTAAAAGATTACTTTAATTAACGAAAAATGGTTAAAAATTGACTATAAAGGGCAATAACTCCTAAACGGGTCAACTGACCATTTTGGTCATGTTGACTTATTTGTAGATCTTACTTTGCTGAACATTATTGCTGTTTACAGTTTATCTCTATCTATAATAATATTCAAGATAATAACCAAAAACAGCAAAATTTCCTCAAAATTACCAATTCAGGGGCAGCAACCCAACAACCGATTGACCGATTCATCTGAAAATTTCAGGGCAGATAGATCTTGACCTGGTAAACATATTTACCCCATGTCAGATTTGCTCTAAATGCTTTGGTTTTTGAGTTATAAGCCAAAAACTGCATTTTACCCCTATGTTCTATTTTTAGCCGTGGCGGCCATCTTGGTTGGTTGACCGGGTCACGCCACACATTTTTTAAACTAGATACCCCAATGATGATTGTGGCCAAGTTTGGTTTGATTTGGCCCAGTAGTTTCAGAGGAGAAGATTTTTGTAAAAGTTAACGACGACGGACGCCGGACGACGGATGACGACGGACGACGACGACGGACGCCGGACGCAAAGTGATGGGAATAGCTCACTTGGCCCTTTGGGCCAGGTGAGCTAAAAATGAAAGTGGCCGCATCCGTGTTCATCCTCAACCTTTATGTATAATATGTATTATCATCAAATGCAACTTATATTTCAATATTATGAATGAACACGAATGTGTCCACTTTCATTTAAGACGGAAACCGTCCTAAATTGAACTAAAATGCTAAAACTGTGAAGATTTCAGTAATTTTGCATGACTTAATGATGATAATACCCGATATATGTGTATTGTATTGTCAAAAACAGCCCATATTTATGTAGCAGAAGCTTTCTACTTTCCAGTAAATAGCTAAAAGATTACATTTTCACAATTTTGTGAAACTGCTATATTTTGGGGCCAAAAAGGGGTCCTACTGAACCTACTCCTTTGTAATGAAAAAAAAATGTTTAAAATATGGCTGAAATTTTTGTACCCTCAAGCTTCCTTAATACAATTACTGAATTAATGTTCCCCTATATTTGTAAGTAAAAAGAAATTAGATTTAAAATTAGCAATTAAGGGTATAAAAGTTTTGCCCCTATATTAATCCTTCAGTCACAGTCTGTAAATCTGTTATATAGTTTCAGTCTGCCAATTTATTAGTCATTCTCAGTCTGCCAGTCTGTTAGTCTCAGTTTCAATATCTCAAGTCAAACAGTCTACAAATCAATAAGTATCAGTCTGTCAGTCTGTCTTATTCTTTCTGTCAATCAATCAATATTTCAGTCTACATCTGTCAGTCATAGTCTAAGTCTGTCACTCAGTCAAAGTCTGTCAGTTATTTTCAGTTTGCAAGTCTGTCAATCCCATTTGGGAAGAAAATTGATCTCAGTGTGTCAGTTAGAATCAGTCTGTCAATCAGTAGCAGTCAGTCTGTCTGTCAGTAAGTTTCAGTCTGCAAGTCATTTGGTCTCACTCTGTCAGTCCATAGGGCCCAGTCTGCAAGTCAATTGGTCTCACTCTGTCAGTCAGTGTTAGTCCATCAGTCAATAGGGCCCAGTCTGCAAGTCAATTGGTCTCTCTCTGTCAGTCAGTTTTAGTCTGTCAGTCAATAGGGCCCAGTCTGCAAGCCATTTGGTCTCACTCTGTCAGTCAATAGGGCCCAGTCTGCAAGTCAATTGGTCTCACTCTGTCAGTCAGTTTTAGTCCGTCAGTCAATAGGGCCCAGTATGCAAGTCAATTGGTCTCACTCTGTCAGTCAGTGTTAGTCTGTCAGTCAATAGGGCCCAGTATGCAAGTCATTTGGTCTCACTCTGTCAGTCAGTGTTAGTCCATCAGTCAATAGGGCCCAGTCTGCAAGTCAATTGGTCTCACTCTGTCAGTCAGTGTTAGTCTGTCAGTCAATAGGGCCCAGTCTGCAAGTCAATTGGTCTCACTCTGTCAGTCAGTGTTAGTCTGTCAGTCAATAGGGCCCAGTCTGCAAGTCATTTGGTTTCACTCTGTCAGTCAGTGTTAGTCCGTCAGTCAATAGGGCCTAGTCTGCAAGTCAATTGTTCTCACTCTGTCAGTCAGTGTTAGTCTGTCAGTCAATAGGGCCCAGTCTGCAAGTCATTTGGTCTCACTCTGTCAGTCAGTGTTAGTCCGTCAGTCAATATGGCCCAGTCTGCAAGTCAATTGGTCTCACTCTGTCAGTCAGTGTTAGTCTGTCAGTCAATAGGGCCCAGTCTGCAAGTCAATTGGTCTCACTCTGTCAGTCAGTGTTAGTCCGTCAGTCAATAGGGCCCAGTCTGCAAGTCAATTAGTCTCACTCTGTCAGTCAGTGTTAGTCCGTCAGTCAATAGGGCCCAGTCTGCAAGTCATTTGGTCTCACTCTGTCAGTCAGTGTTAGTCCGTCAGTCAATATGGCCCAGTCTGCAAGTCATTTGGTCTCACTCTGTCAGTCAGTTTTAGTTTGTCAGTCAATAGGGCCCAGTCTACAAGTCAATTGGTCTCACTCTGTCAGTCAGTGTTAGTCTGCCAGTCAATAGGGCCCAGTCTGCAAGTCAATTTGTCTCACTCTGTCAGTCAGTGTTAGTCCGTCAGTCAATAGGGCCCAGTCTGCAAGTCATTTTGTCTCACTCTGTCAGTCAGTGTTAGTCTGTAAGTCAATAGGGCCCAGTCTGCAAGTCAATTTGTCTCACTTTGTCAGTCAGTGTTAGTCTGTCAGTCAATAGGGCCCAGTCTTCAAGTCAATTGGTCTCACTCTGTCAGTCAGTGTTAGTCCGTCAGTCAATAGGACCCAGTCTGCAAGTCAATTGGTCTCACTCTGTCAGTCAGTATTAGTCTGTCAGTCAATATGGCCCAGTCTGCAAGTCAATTGGTCTCACTATGTTAGTCAGTGTTAGTCCATCAGTCAATAGGGCCCAGTCTGCAAGTCATTTGGTCTCACTCTGTCAGTCAGTGTTAGTCCGTCAGTCAATATGGTCCAGTCTGCAAGTCATTTGGTCTCACTCTGTCAGTCAGTTTTAGTCTGTCAGTCAAAAGGGCCCAGTATGCAAGTCATTTGGTCTCACTCTGTCAGTCAGTGTTAGTCTGTCAGTCAAAAGGGCCCAGTATGCAAGTCATTTGGTCTCACTCTGTCAGTCAGTGTTAGTCCGTCAGTCAATATGGCCCAGTCTGCAAGTCATTTGGTCTCACTCTGTCAGTCAGTTTTAGTCCGTCAGTCAATAGGGCCCAGTCTGCAAGTCATTTGGTCTCACTCTGTCAGTCAGTTTTAGTCTGTCAGTCAAAAGGGCCCAGTATGCAAGTCATTTGGTCTCACTCTGTCAGTCAGTGTTAGTCCGTCAGTCAATATGGCCCAGTCTGCAAGTCAATTGGTCTCACTCTGTCAGTCAGTGTTAGTCTGTCAGTCAATAGGGCCCAGTCTGCAAGTCAATTGGTCTCACTCTGTCAGTCAGTGTTAGTCTGTCAGTCAATAGGGCCCAGTCTGCAAGTCAATTGGTCTCACTCTGTCAGTCAGTGTTAGTCTGTCAGTCAATAGGGCCCAGTCTGCAAGTCAATTGGTCTCACTCTGTCAGTCAGTGTTAGTCTGTCAGTCAATAGGGCCCAGTCTGCAAGTCAATTGGTCTCACTCTGTCAGTCAGTCAATTCCAGTCTGCCAGTCAATGGGACCCAGTCTGCAAGTCAATTGGTATTAGTCTGTCTGTCACTCAATTTCAGTCTGCCAGTCAATAGGGCCCAGTCTGCAAGTCAATTGGTATTAGTCTGTCTGTCACTCAATTTCAGTCTGCCAGTCTGTCAATCTGTCAGTCAGACTATCTTAGGTTAGTCAAACTAGGTATCCAACTTCATCATGGACTGAGGGTGACACATATACCAAAGTCAGGTCACAAACATACTTTGACTCTAACCTTTGATTCCTAGAGTAAAACCTTGTCTAAAATTATGTCCAGGCCATATCTTATGAACCTTAAACTTCGATTAACCAAACACTTGGCATGCAGTTGCATCATGGGTTGTAGGGGTGGTGTCATAACTGAAAGTCAATGACTCTGACCTTGACTTTGACCTTTATGCCCTATCATAGTAACACTGTTTCTGGGACATATCTTTTGAACCTTAAATTTTTTTTGTAACCCAAATGCTTTGGTGTGTCATATACAAAAGTCAGTTTACTACTATACTCTTGACCCTTATGATAGCAAGCACATGAAGCAACTGGATACCAAGATTGGCTAATAAAAGGTAAACGGTTCGAAAGATGTCTGGGAAACTGTTTTACTATGTTAGGAGTGGAAGTCAGGTCAGAGAAATTGACAATTGACTTTGATTTATGACATCCCCCCTCCCTATAGTGGTATGGTCCTATTGTGTCATTCTTTCTGATCTGTGTAAGTTGGCTGGCCCTAAGTCAGAAATCATGAATTATTGTACAATTATCTTTTTAAAACATGTCAAATTCAAAACAATAATGTTCAAATGTTTCAGAGATGTTAATACCAAGAAAAATAATTAAGAAGTAAGGGTCCTATTGACCCTTTTATTATAACTATTTTTTTTAGGTTAAACTGGATGAACAGCTGTTGATTCTTTAGAAAAAAAATAGTTTTCTTTCTATTTATAATTATTTTCTTAGAGTACATTTCTATTATGACTACTGAAGTCAAAAGTACAGTCATGTCCATTCTAATATGTTTTTAAAACAAGATGTTACAAAAATATTTGTAGATTGTTCAATCATCATCAATGGTTGTCATCTAGTCGGATTAAAAAGTCTGAATTAACCACAAATCTATTGCATTGATATAGAGTCATTCAGTAGTATTTTAGTATATTTTTTTCATGTGGTATAATTTTCATTGAGAAAACTATCCACTAGAGTTCAAAGGATGAAGATAGGAGAAATATTTGGTCACATTTTTGCCTTCAACAATGAGTTTAAAAAAAACAATGGATTTTTTTTTGGCATACTTGATTTGCATAGGATTTTTCAATAAAATGCTGATAATATGCTTTAGAGTACTAATGCATTGCATAAACAAATATTTCATCAAATAAAGTTAAGTCAGATATTCTTATGAATATCCTTCATATTGAATACAAATTTTATTAAGTCTGATACAGACATTTCATAGTCAAAGCGTTTCAACTGAGGTACTACACAGGTGTCAAAAGGCGTCATTATGGAGTAAAGGGGATGCATCAAAAGGCGTCATTATGGAGTAAAGGGGATGCATCAAAAGGCGTTGTTATGGAGGAAAGGGTTAAGGATGAAAAAACTGATGTACAAATTCCCTTACATATCCTTTTTCCAGGGTTACGTCATTTACTGACAGAATGAACACACTAGTTTGAAGATGAAATACACTAGTTCATTTCATGTACTGAAAGATCTGCAGGCTGGGAATAAAAGGGCAGTGTGACCTTCAGCCATCAAATTGTGTCTGTCGTCTGTCTGCCCATTATCTGTCATCTTAACACTTTTGTTATATAAAACTTCTTATAAATTGCTTAATGATTTGAAACCAATGTTTTTCTACCTTATCTATAGGATATCAACTACGAGCTTTTTGATTTATGTCCAGGTTCATCAACCAAAATGGCTGGCCGGTCTAAAAATAGAACATAGGTGCCAAACTACAGTTTTGGACTAACTTCTGAAACTATGTAGTAATTAGAAAAAAACTCATTGAGAAAAATGGTCAGCACAACAAGTTCTATCTGAATGTTTTGGTAAAATCTGCCCACCTGTTTAGAGTTGATGCCCCTGAAATGATGATTTTTATGCAGTTAAGCTGCATTATGCGAGCACCCTAGATTTGTGTTCTACCCAATAAAGCCTGAAATATTTGCCATGGTTATTATCTAGCTTGCTACTGTATTATATATAACTAATTGAACACTTTTTTAATACTTTTTATTCTGGATTACAAAAAAAATAACCAGAAAAACCTTAAATGATCGTCGATTTATCCAAAAGTTTTAAAGTTACACATAGGAAGTAGTGCTTTTTAAGAATCTTTGTGTAGTTCATTAGGACTTGTGCTTTTAGCTAAGATGTCAAAGAACAATTGTATGAAATATTTAATCGCCGAAAATCTCTTAAGACAAGTAGTTTAGATTTCCCAAATGACAAAAGTCGTAGGAATATTGTTTGTCATCAATACGTAGTACAACTACGTCAGTAGTCTATTATATAATAAGTTCAACTGTTCATGCTGTTGGCGGCAATTTCAAATTAGAAAAAGAAATTTTCGTAGCTTTTCAATTTGGAGGCAGGTGTTCAAATTAGCGGTGGTCCGAGGTCTGCGACCTTCCACTTTTGCAAGCGGAATTTCGACTAGGATAGTTGGTTTCTACATTTAGCTACGACCGACGTAGTCACCTTCCATTTGAAAGAAAATAAGAAATTACTTTGCAAACCTTTTCACCATGTTCACCAAAGTCTCCAATTAAACGAGCTAAAACTTATTTTTATCATTATTATTCATGACTGCGATGTTCATTTTGTTCAACCGCTAGCTTTATATAGAAAATCGCCGACAAATATTGTATAAATTCGAGTAAAATCGTATCTGATTGACAAAAACAACATTGTAAACACATAACAATGGCGGCCGTGAAGACAAAATTTTACAAAATCGGATCTGAATCCGGAAGCGGATAAGGGTAATTCCGGGTTTGGCGATCATTTTCAAAATAAATCCAAGCAGGTGAAAAAAAATACATCTATGCATGGTAAATGAATATAAACACTAGTATTATAAACCAAAAGATATATGTAAAAGAAAGAAATAGCAGAAAAATATTTTATTCAGAAACTCAAAATTACTTTTGGACAAATTTTGATTTAAAAATCCAATACAACGTGACAGCTGGGAACAGTATATCTAACAATATACATGGTCATGGTCAGAGTCTAAATTTTCTTTATAAATGATAAATGATGATAATGCATGTGAGATGCTTTTAAAGTGTAAACATATTACTGCAATTTCGAGGGGTTATTTGTTTTTTCTCAATTTTGAAGGGTCAATTAAAGGGTCAGTTAAAGTAGCTGAAAGTTTCTTTCTTTATTTTCACAAATAATGCAACTATATTATATATACCTTAATGTAAGTAAATCATATGATATATAGGTGGCATTCTTTGGGCCACTCTACCCCCTCCTGTTTGATAACTTGGAAACGGTCCAGCTCCCCACCCCTAAACCATATGAGGGTCAGATCTAGGATTTTAGGTTAAGAGGGGCGCAAACTTAAATTTTCGACGAGCAGAGCGAGGCTAAAAAAAATTTAGGTAAAATTATCGGAATATTCTTTATTAAGCTGAGAACAACCCATGCTTTGCAAATTTAAGGGGGTGCAAGCCCACAACCCTCCCCTGTCTGAATCCGCCCCTGCATATATTCAAGTATAGGACAATATAATAAATAAAAAATGAAATATAGGGGGAGTCCCTGGAGTTACCCCACCCCCTCCTGTTTGAGAACTTGGAAACGGTCGAGATCCACACCCCTTAACCATATATATTCATGTTTTTGACAATATAAAAAAATCAAATGAAATATAGGAAGAGTCGCTAGGGGTCACTCCACCCCTCCTGTTTTAGAATTTAAAAATGGTCGAGATCCCCACCCCTAAACCATATCTATTCATGTATGGGACAATATAACAAATCAGATGATATATAGGGGAGTCCCTTGGGTCACCCCACCCCCTCCTGTTCGAGAATTTGAAACCCATTGAGATCGCCACCCCTTAACCATATATATTCATGTACAGGACAATATAACAATTCAAATGAAAGATAGGGGGAGTCCCTGAGGTCACCGTTCACCTTCCTGTTTGAGAACTTGGAAATGGTCAAGATCCTTACCCCTAAACCATATATACTCATGTATGGGACAATTTAACAAATCAAATGAAATATAGGGGAAGTCCCTGTGGTCATACCAACCCTCCTGTTTGAAAACTTGAAAACGGTCGAGATCCCCACACCAAAACAATATATATTCATGTATGGGACAATATAACTAATTAAATGAAATATAGGGGGAGTCCCTGGGGTCACCCTACCCCTCCTGTTTGAGAACTTGAAAACCAATGAGATCCCCACCCCTAAACCGTATATATTCATGTATGGGACAATATAAGAAATAAAATGAAATGTAGGGGAAGTCCCTAGGGTCACCCTTCCCCCCAGTGGCGGATCCAGAAATTTTCATAAGTGGGGCCCACTGACTGACCTAAGAGGGGCCCGCTCCAGTCACGCTTCAGTGATTCCCTATATAAGCAACCAATTTTTTTTCCCAAAAAAGGGGGGCCGGGCCCCCTGCCCCCCTAAATCCTCTGCCTACCCCTACCTGTTTGAGAACTTGAAAACCGTTGAGATCCCCGCCCCTAAATTATATATACTCATATGTATGGGACAAAATAACAAATCATTTACATTTACTATGGGCAGGTCAGTCAGACCTCACCTTTGATCCCTGTTGTAGTGAACATTTGTCTGATTCGTGTCTCATAACTTTTGTACTACACTATAGAACACAAACTCAGTTTTCTTTCCAGGGAAACCAGTCCATTCATACTATTACATGTTCATACTAAGTCAAATTAAACTTCTAGCAGTCAAATAAAACCAAGGTTAACTACCAAGTAGAACAACTGCAATCATTGGGAACTTGTACCACTGCAGACTCACCATAAAAAATATACATTGATATATGCATTGCTTTTGAAACCTTGATAACAGATAAATTATTTGCCTTAATAAATAATCATTAGATAAACATGAATGTACTCATATATGAATGTTTAATGTTGAGGCAACATTGTAACAGTTTTCATAATTACGGTTGCCTTGGTTTTTGGTTAACTGCCTTCAGCGCTTCCAGCGCTTTGATTTACTTTTTCCTCATTTTCATGCCGTTGTTTCAAAAAAGAGCAAGGTTAAAAGTGTAATTTTCAAAATAAACATATGCAAAGCAAGATCTACTCTGGAAATTTGAGAATAATCTGTCAATCTGTTTTGTAGTTATTGCCTCTGATTGCCTCTGATGGGTATTACATCTATGCTCTGATGTATTCATTATTTGCCAGTTTTTGGCCGTTATTGAGAAAATGATAGAAGCTAGGTAAAACTGCAAAATTTAATGACAAGATCCACAACACTTTTATGAATTATTGCCTCTGAAATTTTTATCTGTGTCTTGCAAAACAAACCTATGTCAAAAAGCAAGACATTAATTAAAAACTAATTGTTCAGAGAACAATTGAAGGTCTTTCCTCTAGTAAAGATCTATTTTGATATTAAAATATGAAAAATAAGTTTAAAATGCTAGTTCCTATGGCTTTATGATGTAAAAATATGAATTTTAAACAAAGATCAAAATCTAGAACGTCAAATTTACTGATGACCTTGACCTGAATTTCAAGGTCATAAACCAAGGACCCCAAATCAAAAGACCATAGGTCTGTAATATGTATAGTTAATGAGTTATGTCACTTTATGTTTAAT
Organism: Mytilus edulis; assembly: GCF_963676685.1. Classification (NCBI taxonomy): domain Eukaryota; kingdom Metazoa; phylum Mollusca; class Bivalvia; order Mytilida; family Mytilidae; genus Mytilus; species Mytilus edulis. The sequence continues at coordinate 97,709,833 of NC_092347.1, forward strand.
TCTAAATATAGGAGGGGCAAAAACTCCGATTTAATGTCTACGCACCCTTTTAACTAAAATTTACAAGTTATGACATGTAGCAATTGACAATTTATCAAAAACATGTTGTCAGTATCTTGTAAGGTTTATAAAATTAGTGAAAATAAGCCAAAATCAAAATTTAGAATATTTGAATATTTTTTACCTTGACCTAATTTTCATTTTTTAGACCAAGGATCTCAAATCAGAAGACCTTAGGTCTCTATCACTTATGGTTTACCAGTTAGAAATGAATATCACTTAAATCAAATACTAAACTCCCATTTATTGTGTACTCACCCTTTCAACCAAAATTTTGTAGTTAGGACATGTTGCAACTAACAATTAAGTAAAAGTAATTTGTCAATATGTTATACGGTTATTGAAAATAAGTAAACTTAGGCCAATATCAAAATAGAATATGACCTAGACCTTTGACCTTGACCTAATTTTCATTTTTTTGGACCAAGGACCTCAAATCCAAAGACCCTTGGCCAATATCTCTTATGGTTTAACAGTTAGGAATGCATATCACTAGAATCAAATGAAAAGGGGGGAATAACTCTTATATGGAGTTTCCGTATAGCTTTGGTCCAAATGAATATCTTTATCCTGAAGATGTAACGAGCAATTTGGTAAAATAAATTTGTCATAATCTTTTACGGTTGCGAAGGAGTAGTGGCCACAAGAAAAACAGTGTTTGGGGAGATAACTCTTACAACGTAAAGTATTTGTTTATGCAGTTGTCAGTTTTAAAAGTGTATAAACTATACGGTATCATATTCCAAATATCTACGCGACATCTTTTGAAACATCAATACTACGCAAGAAAAAAATTAGGCGGAAGAAATATTAATAATAATCAGAACGGAAAGCTAGAAAGACCTAATTATGCTATTTTCTTGCTGCAGCAATGTAGTTTGTGATCAGGTCAGTTTATAGGCAACCACTAGTAGTAGGTCAATAATATATGGTATGCCCTTACCAAAAAGTGCTAACATGTTGCACATAAGTTGCACATAAGATGCTCACGTTAGAAACTAACATGATTGCACACGAGTTTTTTAACATGCAAATTAGGTGAGCATTTTGTGAGCAAAAAAAATTCCACATATGAAACTAACTTAATTTGCATGTTAAAAACCTCACGTGCAACTGCTCATATGAGCTTTTGTTTCACATGCGCATTTTATTAGATTGCTCATATGAGCAGTTGCTCACATGTTGCACACGTGAATATTATAGTTGACCAAAACAAAATGGCTGCTTTAAAAAAGGAATATTTTTCAAATTTAAATGAAAATCTTAAATAATTCAGTTGAAAATAAAATAACTGATACATCATGTTAAAAGAGTTATTCTTTAATTATTGTCAGTTAATTATGATTTTCATATGATATTTTTTTTTTTATTTAAACAAATAACAGCGGAGGCTACGGCGGAGGCTACGGCAGCGGCGTTAGCTCACTTCTTAAAAGCTTTATATTTTAGAAGGTGGAAGACCTGGATGCTTCATACTTTGTATATAGATGCTTCATGTTATGAAGTTTCCGTCAGTCACATGTCCAATGTCCTTGACCTCATTTTCATGGTTCAGTGACCACTTGAAAAAAAAGTCCAAATTTTTTGTAATGTTGAATTCTCTCTTATTATAAGTAATAGGATAACTATATTTGATATGTGCGTACCTTGCAAGGTCCTCGTGTCTGTCAGACAGTTTTCACTTGACCTCGACCTCATTTCATGGATCAGTGAACAAGGTTAAGTTTTGGTGGTCAAGTCCATATCTCAGATACTATAAGCAATAGGGCTAGTATATTCGGTGTATGGAAGGACTGTAAGGTGTACATGTCCAACTGGCAGGTGTCATCTGACCTTGACCTCATTTTCATGGTTCAGTGGTTATAGTTAAATTTTTGTGTTTTGGTCTGTTTTTCTCATACCATATGCAATAGGTCTACTATATTTGTTGTATGGAATGATTGTTAAGTGTACATGTCTAGCGGGCAGATGTCATGTGACGCTTGACCTCATTTTCATGGTTCAGTGGTCAAAGTTAAGATTTTGAGTTTTGGTCTTTTTATCTAATGCTATATGCCATAGGTCAACTATATTTTGTGTATGGAAATATTTTATGATCTTTATGTCAGTCGAGCAGGTTTTATTTAACCGTGACCTCATTTTCACGGTTCATTGCACAGTGTTAAGTTTTTGTGTTTTGGTCTATTTTTCTTAAACTATAAGTAATGTGTCAACTATATATGTTGTATAGAAGCATTGTTAGCTGTACCTGTCTGCCTGGCATGGTTCATCTGACCTGGATCTCTTTTTCAAGGTTCATTGGTCTTTGTTTAGTTATCTTGGTTAATGTTAAGTTTATGTGACAGTTGTAATAAAGCTTAGCTTTATACTTAGGACTATCAACATAATATCAATGATTAGTATAGAAGGCGAGACATTTCAGCGTGTGCACTCTTGTATTAGATTTCAACAATGCCTTTCTTCAAATAGCACAATATAGGACTTAACATTTTCCATATCCATCTACCTCCATTTATTGCATGCTTTTCATGAATTTGAATTTACAGGAAGTACATGACTGGGCATGTCATTTTGAAAAAGCTCATATGAGCAATGATGTAGGTTAGTTTTGAATGGTTAGAAGAATGGAAAAACTTTTCAAAGTACAAAACTAACATAAAACTAACATGGATGATAAAAGCTCACCTAAGGTTTGAATTGCACATGTGAGCATTATGTTAGATTTTTGTGGGCACATATGAACTACCAAACTGCACATATGAGCAACCTGATTTGCATACAATTCTTACTTGCATCTCATGTGGTTCACATGTGAAACTTATGTGCTTTTGTTAGCAATTTCTGTACAGGTATTTTATTGAAGGAACCTTGAAAGAAAATTAATAAATGCCTTAAAGCTTTCCTATATAAAAACAAATATTTATTGTAATCCATGGTTTTAATTTCTGTACGGGCGTATCAGTGGTATCAGCATTGGCACATTTCATTTCCATGGAAATAATTTGGTCCCGTCCCCCCTCAATCATGGTCTAATGGCTTTGAAACGTTTGCTTAAGTTTACATGAATTAGTTTTTGATTAAATCAGTTTATAGGCAACAACTAGTAGTAAGTCAATAAAATTTGTTATGTAGTTGTATTAGCATTGGGACATACATGTATCTCTTTTCCATGGAGATTGTTTGGGTTGTACCTTCAGTCATGGATCATTGACTTTGAATATAAGGCATAACTTACATGTTAAAGTTTTGCATTTTAACTTTCAATGTTTGCATTTTAGTATAAAAATACAAAAAGGTGAGACACATATCTTTGTTACTTGTTTTCAACAGTTTTGTCAGTTGTTTAAAAACTGTAAAAATTGCAAAAGTTTCAAGCAAAATAATGAATAATTAAAGTATGGGCAATTAGTAGTAATTAGCAAACTGATGATTTTTTTTCATGAGATGTGTAACTGGCCACTTGTTCTTGCCACCTGTAAGTTCAGTTATGAAATTATTTAAGGAAAGCAAATTTGCTTAGTCGGATAAAAAGCTTGTCTCAGGTGACAAAACAATAGTTTTATTTTAACATCTGATAATTTCTAAAACATTGTTTATTTTTAATCAGATTTCAGTTAGAATACAGTTTTGTTATAATTGCATTTAATCATTTTTGTCAAAACGTATATTGGTCTTAAGAATATCACATTAAAAAAAACACAGACAATATTGTTCCTTTTGAATGCATTGTAGTTAAAATTAAACATAAGGATCCTACAATGGTGTCTTAGGTTGGCAGTAAAAGTATAATATAAATATTTTCCATTAGTGTGAAATTTAGTCACATTGCAACAGCATCATTAATCAAAAGACATAATATGATGTAAAATATGAACTTTCAACCAGCTCATATGGGAAATAACTCTTACAACTGGGAGATAATTTATGTCAGGTAATAAAAGGGAAAGAGCACACTTACTATTGTTTGTTTTACTGTGACTCTCAGCATTGGATTTTTATTATAAAATATCAATGAAAAAGATGAATACAAAAATGATGCTATTTGGTAATAATTGAAAAGCAAAAATACCAACAGAGCTAAAATCAGATTGATTTTAAAATAGCTTGTTTTCCTTGTGCTTTCCTTGAAAAAGCAATAATTATTGGCAATGATAGTTATTTTTGGAACAGATATCTTTCTTGTAATGATCTATGTCAACCTTTGCTATGGGAACTGTCTTCTGCTAGTGAAATTGTCTTCTGCTACTAAAATTGTCTTCTGCTAATATGGGAGCTTGTGTTTATATTTATATGATCAGTAAGGTTTCATTCTAACAGAATGATAATACTATTTTGGAAGAACACATTTTTCATTATATCAGAACGAACAATATAATATGTCCTTTTAATAATTACAACATGTAAACAGATGCTATTTATAATTCCTACTGTCTCCGAAAGCCATGCCAATTGATTAGTAAATATAGCGGTAAAAATTAATTCAGTAATCAATACATGAACTGTATTTAGCCTTAAATCACTGGTACCCAATGTTTTATTGTCAATTGCCTGTTTTAATTTGCTTTGAACTAATGGCTGAATACCCCAGATCAATATGGAATGAGTATTGATCCAGGAAGATATTGGATTGCTTTGTGATCATATTTTTGTTACACTGATTGACAAAAGGTTTGTGTGTACACGAGTATAATTATTATAATATTAATGATTAAATTCAATCTGGTCAATATATTTTTCTATTTCACACACCAGATGGCATTGCGTTACTCCATTTTTTTCCCTAAATGCACATGCTCAGAGTAAGTTTAACATCTTTTGACTTCTATTTCCGTCATTAGAATCTGAATGTTTTTGTATGACCTCATTGACTTAGTTAACGTATTTTGTGATTCTCATCCTAACAGGGCCACTATTGCAGATTTTACAGGAAAAAGGGAAATCGAGCAGAGGTCGTCTAGGATCCTTGAGTACGTCATTTAAGGATTCCAAAAAGGAGGTGGTACGGCAGGTCTTCCTATTTACCAATCATATGCTTTTGACAACACGGGCCTCAAATGGAAGGCTCCATCTCGCAAAAGTAAGAACATTTATCTATTTTACCATTATTTTTTCTTGCATAAAATCAATGAAAGAAATCCTGATGATTATTATGCCTAATTATTAGGAAAATGATGTATAATTTTGATTTGTAAACATGCAAATTGGTTGATGCCATTGCTTATGTAAACCTCAGCTAAATATATTCATAAAAATTGATCATTTATAGAATATCCCTTAAGCTTTTACATGTAATTGACCAGAAATAGATCACAAACAGTGAAATAAAATAGATTTATTTGCAAACATAAATGACCTTGTCTTTATATGATAATACTGCTGAAACAGATTCAATGTGTATTTCTAAAATCAATTGATAACTAGTTCAGTAAAGATCTGGGTCTTTTTGTTTAAGGTGAAATTCTATATTCTAAAAATAATGCAGAGGTTTTATAGGATTTTTTTTCAATAGATTTGCAAGAATTATGATCTATATATCTGTCTGTAATAGAGACCAAGGATTATGATCTATATATCTGTCTGTAATAGAGACCAAGGATCATGATCTATATATCTGTCTGTAATAGAGACCAAGGATCATGATCTATATATCTGTCTGTAATAGGGACCAAGGATCATTTAAATGAAGGCTTATACATTGTATAATCATATAATGATATTCCTGTTTTGTACATTCCTATTTCCACACATAAATGTATTTGGGGTGAATCCAGCCTTTCTAAAAAAAAAAGGGGGGTTCCCAACCCAGGATAAAGGGTTGTTTCAACTATAAGTCTCAATTTAAATGCAATGATCATCCAAAAAAATGGGGGGGGGGGGGGGGTTCAATCCCAGGACCCCCTTAATTGTTCTGCCTGTATGTATGTATGTATGTATGTATGTATGTTCCGTATCTCCCTCCTTTAGTAGGAGCACCACCATGGGTTATGGTGTAAAAAGGAAGACATTTAACACACTGTATCGGTACAGATTTAATGTGAGCATTTGCCTATCCAGTCTCCCAGCCTGGCCGTGACGGGTCTTACAACCAGAAAGTTAACCTTCCCCAAAACAATAAGTACAATGTAATAAAGCATACGAACACACCCACTCACCTGACTCACTGTGTACCTAGCTAATGAATGAATGTTTTCTCTTAAACTTGGAAGTTTGAATAGGATCTGTGGAAACCAGTTCAACCATTTTTTTTTTTATTATATGTAAAAAGGGGTTCACTTTTAAGCTATTTTATAATTTTCTTCATGCTGTAAATATAAGAATATCAATAAAATGAGTGTTTTAAGATACTGTTATAGATGATACTGATAAGTAATAATCATACAAAACAGTTTTAGATAAAAAGAGACATAGTAATTTATTTATGCACAAAAATAGCTAAAAATCAATAACTTTTGTGGAAAATAATAATCCCATAAACTCTTTTAACCTTGATTTTACTTAATCAACATTCATAATTAAAAAAAAAAGAAAGAGAACTTGACACATTAGAAGAGCATTCTGTGTGTATTTATACCTGCAAAAGTATGTTAAAATGTCTATTAATGATTAAAATCAGTACTTTTGGGAAAAATATAAGAATACTATATATGTACCGTATTGAATGATGTTTTAATACAAATCTTGAAATGCCTAATTTACAAGTTCCTAATCCTAATTAATAGCATAAACAGATATGTACACATTGATGAATAAAGATATAAGACCAAAGGGGAGATAATTTGATAACAATCATGTTTTAAGCTGTTAATTGTAAATCCATAATTTTTATTATTGGTGTCTTGTGATATTTGTCTAGGATTTCTGAGACAGTTATGAAAATTTGTGCTACTAAAAAAACCAAAAAAAAATATTGTTATGCGTTTACTTTCCTACATTGGCTAGAGGTATAGGGGGAGGGTTGAGATCTCATAAACATGTTTAACCCTGCCACAATATTGCGCCTGTCCCAAGTTAGGAGCCTCTGGCCTTTGTTAGTCTTGTATGATTTTTAATTTTAGTTTCTTGTGTATAATTCAGAGTTTAGTATGACGTCCATTATCACTGTACTAGTATACATTTTTTTAAGGGGCCAGTTGAAGAACACCTACGGGTGTGGGAATTCTTGCTACATTGAAGACCCATTGGTGGCCTTCAGCTGTTGTCTGCTCTATGGTTGGGTTGTTGTTGCTTTGACACATTCCTCATTTCCTTTCTCAATTTGATGAAAAAATAAACAAAACAGGCATAGAAACTCAATCATTGACCTTTAATTCAAAGAAAGACGTGGACATTTGTATTTGCTGCCTCTCTTTCAAACATGCGGCAATATTTATGAGTAAGAGCCTCTCTTTCAAACCTGCAATATTTATGAGTAAGAGTAAAGACTGAAGTCAGAATGATATATCTTGGTAGAGTGACATGTCTTCCTACTGACTAAGAGTAAAGACTGAAGTCAGAATGATATATCTTGGTAGAGTGATATGTCTTCCTACTGACTAAGAGTAAAGACTGAAGTCAGAATGATATATCTTGGTAGAGTGACATGTCTTCCTACTGACTAAGAGTAAAGACTGAAGTCAGAATGATATATCTTGGTAGAGTGACATGTCTTCCTACTGACTAAGAGTAAAGACTGGTTGAAGTCAGAATGATATATCTTGGTAGAGTGACATGTCTTCCTACTGACTAAGAGTAAAGACTGAAGTCAGAATGATATATCTTGGTAGAGTGACATGTCTTCCTACTGACTAAGAGTAAAGACTGAAGTCAGAATGATATATCTTGGTAGAGTGACATGTCTTCCTACTGACTAAGAGTAAAGACTGAAGTCAGAATGATATATCTTGGTAGAGTGACATGTCTTCCTACTGACTAAGAGTAAAGACTGGTTGAAGTCAGAATGATATATCTTGGTAGAGTGATATGTCTTCCTACTGACTAAGAGTAAAGACTGAAGTCAGAATGATATATCTTGGTAGAGTGACATGTCTTCCTACTGACTAAGAGTAAAGACTGAAGTCAGAATGATATATCTTGGTAGAGTGACATGTCTTCCTACTGACTAAGAGTAAAGACTGAAGTCAGAATGATATATCTTGGTAGAGTGACATGTCTTCCTACTGACTAAGAGTAAAGACTGAAGTCAGAATGATATATCTTGGTAGAGTGATATGTCTTCCTACTGACTAAGAGTAAAGACTGAAGTCAGAATGATATATCTTGGTAGAGTGACATGTCTTCCTACTGACTAAGAGTAAAGACTGGTTGAAGTCAGAATGATATATCTTGGTAGAGTGACATGTCTTCCTACTGACTAAGAGTAAAGACTGGTTGAAGTCAGAATGATATATCTTGGTAGAGTGACATGTCTTCCTACTGACTAAGAGTAAAGACTGGTTGAAGTCAGAATGATATATCTTGGTAGAGTGACATGTCTTCCTACTGACTAAGAGTAAAGACTGAAGTCAGAATGATATATCTTGGTAGAGTGACATGTCTTCCTACTGACTAAGAGTAAAGACTGGTTGAAGTCAGAATGATATATCTTGGTAGAGTGACATGTCTTCCTACTGACTAAGAGTAAAGACTGAAGTCAGAATGATATATCTTGGTAGAGTGACATGTCTTCCTACTGACTAAGAGTAAAGACTGGTTGAAGTCAGAATGATATATCTTGGTAGAGTGACATGTCTTCCTACTGACTAAGAGTAAAGACTGAAGTCAGAATGATATATCTTGGTAGAGTGACATGTCTTCCTACTGACTAAGAGTAAAGACTGAAGTCAGAATGATATATCTTGGTAGAGTGATATGTCTTCCTACTGACTAAGAGTAAAGACTGAAGTCAGAATGATATATCTTGGTAGAGTGACATGTCTTCCTACTGACTAAGAGTAAAGACTGGTTGAAGTCAGAATGATATATCTTGGTAGAGTGACATGTCTTCCTACTGACTAAGAGTAAAGACTGGTTGAAGTCAGAATGATATATCTTGGTAGAGTGACATGTCTTCCTACTGACTAAGAGTAAAGACTGGTTGAAGTCAGAATGATATATCTTGGTAGAGTGACATGTCTTCCTACTGACTAAGAGTAAAGACTGAAGTCAGAATGATATATCTTGGTAGAGTGACATGTCTTCCTACTGACTAAGAGTAAAGACTGGTTGAAGTCAGAATGATATATCTTGGTAGAGTGACATGTCTTCCTACTGACTAAGAGTAAAGACTGAAGTCAGAATGATATATCTTGGTAGAGTGACATGTCTTCCTACTGACTAAGAGTAAAGACTGAAGTCAGAATGATATATCTGGGTAGAGTGACATGTCTTCCTACTGACTAAGAGTAAAGACTGAAGTCAGAATGATATATCTTGGTAGAGTGATATGTCTTCCTACTGACTAAGAGTAAAGACTGAAGTCAGAATGATATATCTTGGTAGAGTGATATGTCTTCCTACTGACTAAGAGTAAAGACTGAAGTCAGAATGATATATCTTGGTAGAGTGATATGTCTTCCGACTGACTAAGAGTAAAGACTGAAGTCAGAATGATATATCTTGGTAGAGTGATATGTCTTCCTACTGACTAAGAGTAAAGACTGAAGTCAGAATGATATATCTTGGTAGAGTGACATGTCTTCCTACTGACTAAGAGTAAAGACTGGTTGAAGTCAGAATGATATATCTTGGTAGAGTGACATGTCTTCCTACTGACTAAGAGTAAAGACTGGTTGAAGTCAAAATGATATATCTTGGTAGAGTGACATGTCTTCCTACTGACTAAGAGTAAAGACTGAAGTCAGAATGATATATCTTGGTAGAGTGATATGTCTTCCTACTGACTAAGAGTAAAGACTGAAGTCAGAATGATATATCTTGGTAGAGTGATATGTCTTCCTACTGACTAAGAGTAAAGACTGAAGTCAGAATGATATATCTTGGTAGAGTGATATGTCTTCCTACTGACTAAGAGTAAAGACTGAAGTCAGAATGATATATCTTGGTAGAGTGATATGTCTTCCTACTGACTAAGAGTAAAGACTGAAGTCAGAATGATATATCTTGGTAGAGTGATATGTCTTCCTACTGACTAAGAGTAAAGACTGAAGTCAGAATGATATATCTTGGTAGAGTGACATGTCTTCCTACTGACTAAGAGTAAAGACTGAAGTCAGAATGATATATCTTGGTAGAGTGACATGTCTTCCTACTGACTAAGAGTAAAGACTGAAGTCAGAATGATATATCTTGGTAGAGTGACATGTCTTCCTACTGACTAAGAGTAAAGACTGGTTGAAGTCAGAATGATATATCTTGGTAGAGTGACATGTCTTCCTACTGACTAAGAGTAAAGACTGGTTGAAGTCAGAATGATATATCTTGGTAGAGTGACATGTCTTCCTACTGACTAAGAGTAAAGACTGAAGTCAGAATGATATATCTTGGTAGAGTGACATGTCTTCCTTCTGACTAAGAGTAAAGACTGGTTGAAGTCAGAATGATATATCTTGGTAGAGTGACATGTCTTCCTACTGACTAAGAGTAAAGACTGGTTGAAGTCAGAATGATATATCTTGGTAGAGTGACATGTCTTCCTACTGACTAACTTTGAGACTTAGTACTTTAAAATTCTCTCTCAGGGTGTTGGTCAAGTTCAAAGCAGAGCTTATCATTCATATCACTCTAGAACAGAGAATGGAAACGGGGAATGTGTAAAGGGGAAGCAACTCTCCAAAAGAGCAGAACATATGTCTTCAATGCAGCGAAAAAAATCTTGCACCTAGAAAGGGCCTCTTCATCTGGCACCTTAACAATAATGTATACTATTCAGCAAAAAAGACACCACACAAAAATGAATTAGTTAATCAGTATTAATTGTTTGTATGAAATGCCTATAGAAATAGTTTAATGAGATGAAATGAAATGTACTTTTAAAACATAAAATAATGACATGGATGTGTGCTTACAGTCCTCAAAAATGTTACAGATTTTACCTCGTTCCCGTGACCAGGTGAGTGAACACATCACCAAACTTTGATGTTGCAATCTATAGATAGAAATTTTTAGTTTTAGTGGATAAAAATGAAAACCTATCTCGTTCATGAAACACAGTTGTCATCACTTGCATGTAGATATTTTTATTTATGATGATTTGTAAATTTGGTTAATAATGAAAACCAGCCTGTTAATGTTGGGCTAAGAGTTTTAAAATAAATTTAGAGTCTTGTACATTTTGTGTTTCCTATTGTTTATACATTGTACTACATTAATCTCAGAGATTAATACACATTGTAGTTAAAACAAGATATGTTTGTTAATGAATATTGTTATTGTTATTTATGCCAATCTGTTTGCATGTAAATTTGTGTAATTCTTATGTCAGATTGAAAAAATATGAAAGAATTATATGAATTTTTTTATGTTTTGGTCTCTTGTGGAGAGTTGTCTCTTTGGCAATCATACCACATGTTTCTTTTTTATGTATAAAATTGTTTCCGTTATGTTCTAATTCTGTTGCAAATGTTGACATTATATTAAAATCAACCAGCCTAGCTAGCACCAAGGGATAATAGTATCCATCTAAAACATATAATACTAAGAGATTGTTTGACAGAATACTTTCATTACTTTCATGTAGATTATATTACAGAGCTTTCATACAAGTAACAGGAACTTTATTGACCTTATCATATATTTCTGACAGTTTTTCCTAACTATTCACATACTTTCATGCAGGAAAATGTGACCTAATTAAGTGGCTTTGATGTATACATGCAAGCATAAATCCATGTTTATTGTCTTATCAAAAAATTACCATGAATTTGTATTGCACAACAGGGTTTGGAACCCCCTCCCCCTTTTTTGGGACAATCAACACATTTGGATGGGGACCTATGGTTTGAACCCCTCTTTTTTAAAATAGCTAGATCCGCCCCTGTATTTGGGGTATGGAAGGACTGTAAGGTGTACATGTCCAACTGGCAGGTGTCATCTGACCTTGACCTTTTTTTTGTGTTTTGATCTGTCTTTTTTAAACTGTATGCAATAGATCTACTATATTTGGTGTATGAAATGATTGTAAGATGTACATGTCTAGCTGTAGGTTTCATCTGACCTTAACCTAATTTTCATGGTTCAGTGGTCAAAGTTAAGTTTTTGAGTTTTAGTCTTTTTTTCTAATACTATCTGCAACAGGTCAACTATACTTGGTTATCTAATTATTTTATGATGTACATGTCAGTTTCACAGGTTTTATTTGACCTTGACCTCTTTTCAAAAGTTCATTACTAGGTGTTAAGTTTTTGTGTTTTTGTCTAAAATCAATAGGTCAATAGGTCAACTTTATTTGTTGTATTGAAGGATTTTAAGCTGTACATGTCTGCCTTGAATGGTTCATATGAACTTGACCTCATTTTCATGATTCATTGGTCAATGTTAAGTTTTCTTGGTTAAGCTTGTTTGTTAGAAAATATAATATATGTCAACTTTATGTAGTGTATTGGATGATTGTAAGGTGAACATGTATTTCTTGTTAGTTTACATGACCTTGACCAAATTTTCTTGGATCATGTTAAGTTTATGTGATAGTTGTAGTAAAGCTTTATATTTGGATTATGAACATAATATCAATAATTAGTACAGAAGGCAAGACAGCGTGTGCACTCTTATTAATAATATGAAAGTGTATGCTATAAACATTTATATATGTAAATTTTTAATCACATTTGTAATATGAGATAGTTTTGAATGTTTCAATTGTTTTTGCACAGTCATGAGTAATTAAACCAAATATAATGATTTTGTTTTCTAGATTTTACATTATTATGTATTTTCTGTCATAGAAACAAAATCTTTAATAGCTTGATTTAAACACATATGGGTCAAATTAACAGTCAGTATTGCCACTAAAAATGAACTGTTAGTGTTGCCACTACAAATGTTATGTCAGTATAACCACTACATATGTATTGTCTGTTGCAACTACAAAGTTACTGTCAGTATTGCCACTACAAAGGTACTGTCAATGTTGCCACTAGAAAGGTACTGTCAGTGTTGCCACTACAAAGGTACTATCAGTGTTGCCACTACAAAGGTACTGTCAGTGTTGCCACTACAAAGGTACTGTCAGTGTTGCCACCACAAAGGTACTGTCAGTGTTGCCACTACAAAGGTACTGTCAGTGTTGCCACTACAAAGGTACTGTCAGTGTTGCCACTACAAAGGTACTGTCAATGTTGCCACTACAAAGGTACTGTCAGTGTTGCCACTACAAAGATACTGTCAGTGTTGCCACTACAAAGGTACTGTCAATGTTGCCACTACAAAGGTACTGTCAGTGTTGCCACTACAAAGGTACTGTCAGTGTTGCCACTACAAAGGTACTGTCAGTGTTGCCACTACAAATGTACTATCAATGTTGCCACTACAAAGGTACTGTCAGTGTTGCCACTACAAAGATACTGTCAGTGTTGCCACTACAAAGGTACTGTCAGTGTTGCCACTACAAAGGTACTGTCAATGTTGCCACTACAAAAGTACTGTCAGTGTTGCCACTACAAAAGTACTGTCAGTGTTGCCACTACAAAGGTACTGTCAGTGTTGCCACTACAAAGGTACTGTCAGTGTTACCACTACAATGGTACTGTCAGTGTTGCCACTACAAAGATACTGTAAGTGTTGCCACTACATAGGTACTGTCAGTGTTGCCACTACAAAGGTACTGCCAGTGTTACCACTACAATGGTACTGTCAGTGTTGCCACTACAAAGGTACTGTCAGTGTTACCACTACAATGGTACTGTCAGTGTTGCCCCTACAAAGTTACTGTCAGTGTTGCCACTTCAAAGGTACTGTCAGTGTTGCCACTACAAAGGTACTGTCAGTGTTGCCACTACAAATGTATGGTAAGCTATACCGCTTTCAATGTATCAATAAAATTGAGAATGGAAATGGGGAATGTGCCAAAGAGACAACAACCCTACCATAGAAAAAAACAACAGCAGAATGGTCACCAACAGGTCTTCAATGTAGCGAAAAATTCCCGCACCCGGAGGCGTCCTTCAGCTGGCCACTTTTCACCATCTTATCATACCTCCTGCTACATTTACATTATCATGATACATGTTTAGTTTTCACTTGAAGATCAAGATATATGACATACAAATCATACAACTGCATATTCTTTTCTCTCACAAAGTAGCAGGAAGTCTGCTAATCACAAAGTGGCACAATGTCGGTTTCTTTTCACTTTTTGGCACAATTTTGACTTTTTCACAAAGTGTCACAATGTCAACTTCTTCACAAAGTGGCACACTGTTGGCTTTTCTTCACCTTTTGGCACACTGTCATCTTCTTCACAAAGTGGCACAATGTCAGCAATTATTATGTTCTTTGCATGGTTATGACAAGCATGTTATAATTTGCAATAGAAAATTGCCTTGATATTAATTACTGTGGATTCATTTATTTTCATGGGTATCAATTTTCGTGGATTGAGGGAAAAAATTCGTGAATATTTGATTTTGTGGTTTTGCCAAAATGCCTACAAGACTATCGGAAAATTTGTTATTCATTATTGGTTTACCTGTACCCACGAAATCCACGAAATTTGGTATAGAATGAATAATAATTTATCCACAGTATTTCTTTTCTTATGTTTCTGAAGTGCTGCACATGAATGAAAATTGATTTTAGGCTTTACATTTCAAAATGAAAAGAGAAAATACATTGTAGATATGAATCAGAATAAAGAAAATCACAATGATTACAAATTTGTTACATGTCCAAGGTCCTTAACTTCATTTTCATGGTTCAGTGACTACTTGAAAAAAAAGTTTTTTTTTTTTGTAATGTTAAATTTTCTCTTATTATAAGTAATAGGATAACTATATTTGGTATGTGCGTACCTTGCAAGGTCCTGATGCCTGTCATACAGTTTTCACTTGACCTAAACCTTATTTCATGGATCAGTGAACAAGGTTAAGTTTTGGTGGTCTAGTCCATATCTCAGATACTATAAGCACTAGGTCTTGTATATTCAGTGTATGGAAGGACTGTAAGGTGTACATGTCCAGCTGACAAGTGTCATCTGACCATGACCTCATTTTCATTGTTCAGTGGTAAAAGTTAAGTTTTTTGTGTTTTGGTCTGTTTTTCTTATACTGTATGCAATAGGTCTACTATATTTGGTGTATGGAATGATTGTTAGGTGTACATGTCTAGCTGGTAGGTGTCACCTGACCTTTATTTCATTTTCATGGTTTTGTGGTCAAAGTTAAGTTTTTAAGTTTTGGTCTTTTTTATGCCCCACCTACGATAGTAGAGGGGCATTATGTTTTCTGGTCTGTGCCTCCGTTCGTTCGTCCGTTTGTTCGTCCCGCTTCAGGTTCAAGTTTTTGGTCGAGGTAGTTTTTGATGAAGTTGAAGTCCAATCAATTTGAAACTTAGTACACATGTTCCCTATGATATGATCTTTCTAATTTTAATGTCAAATTAAAGTATTGACCCCAATTTCATGGTCCACTGAACAAAGAAGAAGATAGTGTGAAGCTCAGGTTAAAGTTTTTGGTCAAGGTAGTTTTTGATGAAGTTGAAGTCCAATCAACTTGAAACTTAGTACACATGTTAACTATGATATGATCTTTCTAATTTTAATGCCAAATTAAAGTATTGACCCCAATTTCACGGTCCAGTGAACATGTAAAATGATAGTGCGAGTGGGGCATTCGTGTACTATGGACACATTCTTGTTTTCTGATACTAAAAGTCAACTATATTTGGTGTAAGGAAATATTTTATAATCTTTATGTCAATCGCGCAGGTTTTATTTTACCTTGACCTCATTTTCACGGTTCATTGCTCAGTGTTAAGTTTTTGTGTTTTGGTCTGTTTTTCTTAAACTAAAAGCAATAGGTCAACAATATTTGATTGGAAGAATTGTTTGCAGTACATGTCTGCCTGGCATGGTTCATCTGACCTTGACATCATTTTTATGGTTCATTGGTCAATATTTAGTTTTCTTGGTTAATGTTTAGTTTATGTGACAGTTGTAATAAAGCTTTATATTTAGGACTATCAACATAATATCAATGATTAGTAAAGAAGGCGAGACATTTTAGAGTGTGCACTCTTGTTGGTATCAACACAATTTTCAATTAGTTACAGACATTTTATAGATATATTTTTCAATCCAAAGAGAAATATTAATTTTCCATTGCATAAGGTCAATTTCGATACAATGCAGTTCACATGATTGTCCTAGTGTTGGAATTTCTATCATAATCATATAAGCACAGATATATCTAGTATTAGCACATATATACAGCATGTCACTTTCAAAGATGGTTCTAGTGTGGGAATTTCCAGAATTAGCTCATATATGACTTGTCAGGTTCAAATATGTTTTAGTGTTGGAATTGTGTGTTTTAGTACACACATAACTAGTCAGGAACTAAGATGATTGTACTAAGTGTTGGAATTTCAAGTATATGCACATTTAATAAATGTCAAGAACTAAGTGCATAGGTAATACAGGTAATTTTTTTAATTGTCGTGTTATTAACAATTTGGAGGGTATTTCAAGATCCTGGGTATGGGGTGAAATTCTCTGGTGTCACCTGCAGGATACAGGTCAGTTGACAGGTATGATGTCAGTGGTCTGGAATAAGTTTCTTGTTCAACTATCTGTTATTATTATCTCAGAAAAAAAACAAAGCTTGTCAGTGGTTTAGAATAGGTTTCTGTTCTTGAACTCCAACCTTAAATTACTAGGATTGTAAGTTTTCTGGCCAATGGTTGGTTAACTCTGAGCACTGGCTGCCTACACCAATAAAAGAAACTGACTGCCAAGATAAAGCCAGTAGCACTGAAAGTGGTGTTTAACACCCTACAATCAATCACTTACTCAGATAGATGGTGCTTTGATCTTCTATACATGTATTTGCAAGATAGCATATATATTTCCTTGTTTTGTTCCAAATTTTGGGTCACATTATTGTGTAGATTAAAACAGCGAGTTAATGACACTCATCTTTTTGTCTTTTTTTAGCACTATGGAAAGATTCCACTTATAGATTGTACTCTTATTGAAGATCCTAGTTCTGATGTGTATTATTTTGATGACGACAGTAAGTAAATAACTATAAATAGCAGTGAAGATTTCATGTTGTCTGATTGGTAAAAAATAACATGTCCTTGCAGATTATTATGATGAATATCATTCACAAATTCCTTCAACAATTTGTCAAACAAAAGCTGTAAAAAATGTTATTTTCAGGGTTTTTTTTTTCATTGTGAGTTGAATGTCCTGAAAGTGCTATAAATCAGGTTTATATTTTTTACAAAACTGAGACTGAATAAGCAGTTTTAGAGAATAAAGAATTAGTATGAATACAATAAGATGTAGGGTGTAATGTCTATAAGACAGTGTGACATTGAAACATGATCAGTTCATTGATTTGTCACCGTTATCAGACAGTAGAGGGAGACAGGAGCCTAACAAAACAAAGAAATCAAAAGAAATAGGAATGATGATATGTAAGTGGATATTGATAATAGATATTAAGTAATTGATAGTTATACAAACACATTGCAGTTATGATTAGATTGCCATTAATGTGAAAACTGAAAATAAAGAATTTACTGCACACATTTTGATTTGAATCTTTGTCAACTTAGAAGTAAACCCTTCTTGAAAATATGCAAAAAATATATAATACTCACAAACTGCTGTAACAATTTAAATCCTAGTTTTGTTAACATTGTTGAAATTATAATACAAACCCAGACCCTATCCCCATCCTTCAAAATTAAAGGATTAATTGTCCCGATAAAGTTCATAGTTTATTTCCATTCAGTTCATTTTTTTTTTTTTATTTATACCATGCAGTATATTATAATGCACTGTATTTCTTCGTTAAATGAAAGACTTTATTAAGGAGAAAAGCTAAATGATTTGATAATCAGAATCAGACCAAGTTGACCTTTATTTTAACTTCTCTTAACATAGATGATTATGGATAATATGTATTAGAATAGGTCATACCTGCCACCCTGTTGGTATAACATACATCAGAGGACAATTTGTTATGAAATGAATTCAGGATTATACGAGTCGATGTAGCCCAGTTACATAAAAGCTGATTTATACATGTAGGAATTGGCTTGGTGCAGTTTCTTTTTTTTTTCAATGTTTTTTTCTCTTTCAAAGGTTGACCTCATAATTTAAGATCCGAATAGGAAGAAAATTAGAGAAAATGTTAAAATTTTCTGCATTTTTTCTCTCAACTTTTTCAAAGAGCCAGTGTATTACACAATATGTCCATATTGATGGATCAAAGGAGTAGGTCCTGTAAGGGCCAATATTTATCAGGCCTCAAATATTCACGTTCATCGAAAGAAAGATTTTGTACACTTTTTAAACACTTAAGTGTCTATTTAAATTGATTCAATAAGTTTAAGTAAAAGATTTTAACTGATTTAGTCATTAAAAATACTCCGATTCAAGCTTAAATATGAAAAATCTATCAAATATGCCAAAAAACATCACTTTTCAGAAAATCTTTGTCAAAAATGAAAGTGGCCGCCGCATCCGTGTTCATCCTCAACCTTTATATATGAGCTGCGTCGGATAGAATAAGAAATCGACCTTATGCAAACGAAAATCAATACCTCTGTTAACCTATTTTGGGTTAAAATAATTTCTACGGAAAGTCTGTAATTGTTCCAAAAGTAGGTTTTTATAAGAAGACAACCCTTTTAAAGGGACCAAAATGCAGCTTTTATATCTTAGTTATTCCAAAATTGATCATAGTCTTAGATATGTATCAGTGTACATGCACTTGCATAAGGTCGATTTATATGCGACGCAGCTCATATGTTATGCAACATCATCAAAAACAACTTACATTTCAATATTATGAATGAACACGAATGCGGCCAATTTGGTTTTAGACAGAAACCGTCTAAAATTTTACTAAAAGGCACAAATTGTGAAGATATCAGTAATTTAGCATGACTTAATGATGCAGTACCCGACATATGTACATTGTATTGTCAAAAACAGCCAATATTAATGTAGCAGAAGCATTCTACTTTCCAGGGGTGTTACTGAAGCCTAATCCTTTGTAGATTTTTTAAAATGGATGAAACTTTGTCATTTTTCAGTAATATACAGAACAAACATATTTGATGTAATCAATTCCTTTAAAATTTCAACCCCAGCCTTCAAATTTAATTGAATGCATGTATAAACATTAAAGATTACCACCTCATTTGGGTATACATTTGTATATTTTTGAGATTGTGAAACTTTAGGGAATTGTTTTATATAAGTAAACAGAAAATATCACTTGGGAGCTATAGGTTGTTAATTTTTTAGAAAATATCACTTGGGAGCTTTAGGTTGTTATTTTTTTAGAAAATATAACTCGGGAGCTATAGGTTGTTAAATTTTAGAAATCAGTTCATATCCTTTCCTTAGTAAGCATTCAAGTTGAGGATCTCTATTAAAAGAATTAAAAAAAAAACACTAATGCCCTTTGTTTGATCTTTCAAATTACAAATTATATGTTTTGCGACCCTGGCATTTGAGTATTCACACTGTTGAACCTTATTGAAATTCTCTCACACATGACATTTTCCCTAAAAACAAGTTATTAGATTTGTGTCTTTTCTGTAAAGGAATGGTTCTAAAATATTTAAAGAAAAAATAATTTAACCTTGAACTTTAAAAAAAAGAAGCACATGAAAATAGAATAAAAGGCAACAATGTCACAAATGGTTACCATGGTTACCATAACAATTAATTTTATTTGTTAAAAATTCCATGTTTTTCACTAGATATAGTTATTTGTATTTCTGTGAGCCTCTAGTTAAAATACTAGTGTGATTAGATACTTTGAAATTAAGGGATAGAAAAAAAAAAGTAAAAAAGCCTCTTTTGGACATAGCCGACTATTTGAGATGATTTTCTTCTTATTTTGTAGCAATATCTTGGGAAAGCTTTGGAAGTTTAACTTCTGCAACAACATTATTGACAGCTCAGGCCTGTGACCGAGATCGCAATAACTACAATGGATTAGATTTTAAAATTATTATTGATTCAAAAAGTGGACCTCCAACAACTTTAACATTGGTAGCTTCAACTCACCAAGAGAAAATAGCTTGGTGTAGTGATATTAGTCAGGTAAATATACAATTCTAAGTAAGTCAGGTGATGTGGTATGATTGCCAATGTGACAACTTGTCACAAGAGAATGTGACAACTCGTCACAAGAGACCAAATGACACAAAAATAAACAACTATAGGTTATCATACAGCCTTCAACAATGAGCAAAACCCATACAACATTGTCAGCTATAAAAGGCCATAAAGCTTAGCTTACAAGGATCAGACAAAGCCCCATTTTGCTGTGATAAAGACCTTTCAGAATCCTCGGGTTTTGTACTATTGATACACACCTTTAAAAATTTTAGGCAGGAATTTTATTAGCTGATGTTATATAATTACCAGAACAAAATCAAGAAAGGAGTGTTGTCAGATTTTGTGAGTGAAGCATGGAAATAGTGCTTACCTTTTCATTGAAAATGTCTGACTTATTTGAATATAAAAGTAATGTTGGTATTTTTATCTTATTTTTCAGTGCATAGAAAATCTTCATTACAGTGACCTACTGAACTCCTCCATGAGTGAGTCATCTTCAGTTACGATGCCCCAGTCTGTAAGGTGAGTCACTTTTAGGAACTCCATGATTAGTAAGTTGTCTTCAGGTATGATACCCCAGCCTGTAATGTGAGTATCTGTTGATATTTGACCTTCCTAAACTTAATTTTTGGTGAGTCGTTTTCAGTTTAAGAGTTTGTCAAGTCAGTATCAATTTAACTAAACTGGAGCGAATCACATTCAGTTAAAATGACACAGTCTTTTATGTGAGTATCTGTAAGTGTGTGAGCTTATGAAACTCTATAAGTGAGTTATCATAAATATGATTCAGTTGTTTAGTTGAGTATCAATCAGCAAATAGACTTAGATATTATCCATAGATGAGTCATTTCTTATGCTACTCAAGTTTTTGAAGAAGATTATCATGGTTGCTTTAATGGACTCAGTCATTGAGTTATCTTGGGATGTTTGAGTCCGTAAGGTGAATACTAACTTTCTTATATCTCAGTTTGTTAGGTGTTCTCAGTCTCTGAACTTGATCGTATGTATTCTAAAGTCACAATGATGTCCAACTCTACGGTCTCTGAACTTGATCGTATGTATTCTAAAGTCACAATGATGTCCAACTCTACGGTCTCTGAACTTTATCGTATGTATTCTAAAGTCACAATGATGTCCAACTCAACGGTCTCTGAACTTCATGGTATGTATTCTAAAGTCACAATGATGTCCAACTCTACGGTCTCTGAACTTTATCGTATGTATTCTTAAGTCACAATGATGTCCAACTCAACGGTCTCTGAACTTTATCGTATGTATTCTAAAGTCACAATGATGTCCAACTCTACGGTCTCTGAACTTTATCGTATGTATTCTAAAGTCACAATGATGTCCAACTCTACGGTCTCTGAACTTCATTGTATGTATTCTAAAGTCACAATGATGTCCAACTCTACGGTCTCTGAACTTCATGGTATGTATTCTTAAGTCACAATGATGTCCAACTCTACGGTCTCTGAACTTCATGGTATGTATTCTAAAGTCACAATGATGTCCAACTCAACGGTCTCTGAACTTCATGGTATGTATTCTAAAGTCACAATGATGTCCAACTCAACGGTCTCTGAACTTCATGGTATGTATTCTAAAGTCACAATGATGTCCAACTCAACGGTCTCTGAACTTCATGGTATGTATTCTAAAGTCACAATGATGTCCAACTCTACGGTCTCTGAACTTGATCGTATGTATTCTAAAGTCACAATGATGTCCAACTCTACGGTCTCTGAACTTTATCGTATGTATTCTAAAGTCACAATGATGTCCAACTCAACGGTCTCTGAACTTCATGGTATGTATTCTAAAGTCACAATGATGTCCAACTCTACGGTCTCTGAACTTCATCGTATGTATTCTAAAGTCACAATGATGTCCAACTCAACGGTCTCTGAACTTTATCGTATGTATTCTTAAGTCACAATGATGTCCAACTCTACGGTCTCTGAACTTCATGGTATGTATTCTTAAGTCACAATGATGTCCAACTCTACGGTCTCTGAACTTGATGGTATGTATTCTAAAGTCACAATGATGTCCAACTCAACGGTCTCTGAACTTCATGGTATGTATTCTAAAGTCACAATGATGTCCAACTCAACGGTCTCTGAACTTCATTGTATGTATTCTAAAGTCACAATGATGTCCAACTCTACGGTCTCTGAACTTGATCGTATGTATTCTAAAGTCACAATGATGTCCAACTCTACGGTCTCTGAACTTCATTGTATGTATTCTAAAGTCACAATGATGTCCAACTCTACGGTCTCTGAACTTTATCGTATGTATTCTTAAGTCACAATGATGTCCAACTCTACGGTCTCTGAACTTCATGGTATGTATTCTAAAGTCACAATGATGTCCAACTCTACGGTCTCTGAACTTCATGGTATGTATTCTAAAGTCACAATGATGTCCAACTCAACGGTCTCTGAACTTCATGGTATGTATTCTAAAGTCACAATGATGTCCAACTCAACGGTCTCTGAACTTCATGGTATGTATTCTAAAGTCACAATGATGTCCAACTCTACGGTCTCTGAACTTCATCGTATGTATTCTAAAGTCACAATGATGTCCAACTCAACGGTCTCTGAACTTGATGGTATGTATTCTAAAGTCACATGATGTCTAACTCTACGGTCTCTGAACTTTATCGTATGTATTCTTAAGTCACAATGATGTCCAACTCTACGGTCTCTGAACTTCATGGTATGTATTCTAAAGTCACAATGATGTCCAACTCTACGGTCTCTGAACTTGATGGTATGTATTCTAAAGTCACAATGATGTCCAACTCTACGGTCTCTGAACTTTATCGTATGTATTCTTAAGTCACAATGATGTCCAACTCTACGGTCTCTGAACTTCATGGTATGTATTCTAAAGTCACAATGATGTCCAACTCTACGGTCTCTGAACTTCATGGTATGTATTCTTAAGTCACAATGATGTCCAACTCTACGGTCTCTGAACTTCATGGTATGTATTCTAAAGTCACAATGATGTCCAACTCAACGGTCTCTGAACTTCATGGTATGTATTCTAAAGTCACAATGATGTCCAACTCAACGGTCTCTGAACTTCATGGTATGTATTCTAAAGTCACAATGATGTCCAACTCAACGGTCTCTGAACTTCATGGTATGTATTCTAAAGTCACAATGATGTCCAACTCTACGGTCTCTGAACTTGATCGTATGTATTCTAAAGTCACAATGATGTCCAACTCTACGGTCTCTGAACTTTATCGTATGTATTCTAAAGTCACAATGATGTCCAACTCAAAGGTCTCTGAACTTCATGGTATGTATTCTAAAGTCACAATGATGTCCAACTCTACGGTCTCTGAACTTTATCGTATGTATTCTTAAGTCACAATGATGTCCAACTCTACGGTCTCTGAACTTCATGGTATGTATTCTAAAGTCACAATGATGTCCAACTCAACGGTCTCTGAACTTCATGGTATGTATTCTAAAGTCACAATGATGTCCAACTCTACGGTCTCTGAACTTCATCGTATGTATTCTAAAGTCACAATGATGTCCAACTCAACGGTCTCTGAACTTTATCGTATGTATTCTTAAGTCACAATGATGTCCAACTCTACGGTCTCTGAACTTCATGGTATGTATTCTTAAGTCACAATGATGTCCAACTCTACGGTCTCTGAACTTGATGGTATGTATTCTAAAGTCACAATGATGTCCAACTCAACGGTCTCTGAACTTCATGGTATGTATTCTAAAGTCACAATGATGTCCAACTCAACGGTCTCTGAACTTGATCGTATGTATTCTAAAGTCACAATGATGTCCAACTCTACGGTCTCTGAACTTTATCGTATGTATTCTAAAGTCACAATGATGTCCAACTCAACGGTCTCTGAACTTCATGGTATGTATTCTAAAGTCACAATGATGTCCAACTCTACGGTCTCTGAACTTTATCGTATGTATTCTTAAGTCACAATGATGTCCAACTCTACGGTCTCTGAACTTCATGGTATGTATTCTAAAGTCACAATGATGTCCAACTCAACGGTCTCTGAACTTCATGGTATGTATTCTAAAGTCACAATGATGTCCAACTCTACGGTCTCTGAACTTCATCGTATGTATTCTAAAGTCACAATGATGTCCAACTCAACGGTCTCTGAACTTTATCGTATGTATTCTTAAGTCACAATGATGTCCAACTCTACGGTCTCTGAACTTCATGGTATGTATTCTTAAGTCACAATGATGTCCAACTCTACGGTCTCTGAACTTGATGGTATGTATTCTAAAGTCACAATGATGTCCAACTCAACGGTCTCTGAACTTGATGGTATGTATTCTAAAGTCACAATGATGTCCAACTCAATGGTCTCTGAACTTCATTGTATGTATTCTAAAGTCACAATGATGTCCAACTCTACGGTCTCTGAACTTGATCGTATGTATT
Organism: Mytilus edulis; assembly: GCF_963676685.1. Taxonomy (NCBI): domain Eukaryota; kingdom Metazoa; phylum Mollusca; class Bivalvia; order Mytilida; family Mytilidae; genus Mytilus; species Mytilus edulis. The sequence continues at coordinate 97,734,596 of NC_092347.1, forward strand.
CTAAAGTCACAATGATGTCCAACTCTACGGTCTCTGAACTTCATTGTATGTATTCTAAAGTCACAATGATGTCCAACTCTACGGTCTCTGAACTTTATCGTATGTATTCTTAAGTCACAATGATGTCCAACTCTACGGTCTCTGAACTTCATGGTATGTATTCTAAAGTCACAATGATGTCCAACTCTACGGTCTCTGAACTTTATCGTATGTATTCTTAAGTCACAATGATGTCCAACTCTACGGTCTCTGAACTTCATGGTATGTATTCTAAAGTCACAATGATGTCCAACTCAACGGTCTCTGAACTTCATGGTATGTATTCTAAAGTCACAATGATGTCCAACTCAACGGTCTCTGAACTTCATGGTATGTATTCTTAAGTCACAATGATGTCCAACTCTACGGTCTCTGAACTTCATGGTATGTATTCTAAAGTCACAATGATGTCCAACTCAACGGTCTCTGAACTTCATGGTATGTATTCTAAAGTCACAATGATGTCCAACTCTACGGTCTCTGAACTTCATCGTATGTATTCTAAAGTCACAATGATGTCCAACTCAACGGTCTCTGAACTTCATTGTATGTATTCTAAAGTCACAATGATGTCCAACTCAACGGGAATACAATGTGAGTTTAACAGTAGCAATTGTACTTTGTGAACTATAGTGCTGTCCAATAAAATACAATTTAATATCTAATTGCATATTTGTTAGAAGTTGTAAAATGTGTTTCTGTAATTTATACTTATGTATTACCTATACTCTCCTGCATGAAAAAAGAAAGGCTTGTTCAATAATAAACAATTCATCGTCTTTTATGCTTGTCTGGCTGTGTTATTGTGTTCCTTGTTCAGCTGAACCTTGTGAGACTTAGGGATCTCTTCTGTTGCCACACTTTGTTCCATTTTGAAACTTCTTGAAGACAAGACATTAAGGAGACCTGCTATTTATATTAACTCAACTGGCCCAAAGGGCCAAGTGAGCTTTTCTCATCACATGGCGTCTGTCTTCTGTCGTTCGTTGTCTGTTAACTTTTATAAAAATCTTCTCCTCTGAAACTATTGGGCCAAATTTGGCTACAATCATCATTGGGGTATATAGTTCATAAAATGTGTCTGGATACCCGGCCAGCCAACCAAGATGGATGCCATGGCTGAAAATAGAACATAGGGGTAAAATGTAGATTTTGGCTTATGATTCTGAAACCAAAGCATTTAGAGCAAATTTGACATGGGTAAAATTGTTTATAAAGGAAAGATTTAACTGCCCTGAAATTTTTAGATGAATCGAACAACCGGTTGTTGGGTTGCTGCCCCAGAATTGGTAATTTTAAGGAAATTTTGCTGTTTTTGGTTATTATCTCCAATATTATTATAGATAGAGATTAACTGTAAACAGCAATAAAGTTCAGCAAAGTAAGACCTACAAATAAGTCATAATGAGCAAAATGGTCAATGGACCCCTAAAGGAGTTATTTCCCTTTATAGTCAATATTTCTATTTTTTCTTAAATTTTTGAAATCATTTACAAAACTCTTCTCCTCTGAAACTACTGGGCCAAATTTAACCAAACTTTGCCAAAATCATCATTGGAGTATCTAGTTTAAAAAATGTGTCTGGTGACCCAGCCTGCCAACCAAGATGACTGCCATGGCTAAAAGTAGAACATAGGGGTAAAATGTAACAATTTTCATAAATTTTGGTAAATTTTTACAAAATGTTTTTCTCTGTAAAAAGAAAAATCACAAAAATACTGAACTCAGAGGAAAATCAATTCGGGAAGTCCATAATCACATGGCAAAATCAAATAACAAAACGCATCAAAAACGATTGGACAAGAACTGTCATATTCCTGACTTTGTACAGGCATTTTCAAATGCTGTAACTACTGTGCAAAGTGCATTATAGATAGATATATTGTTAACAGCAAGAGTGTTCAGTAAAGTAATATGGCGTCACAGGAGTGGGCCAATATCTACGAACACATCACCATCACCAAAACACAATTGTCATGAATCCATCTGTGTCCTTTGTTTAATATGCACACAGACCAAGGTGAGCGACACAGGCTCTTTAGAGCCTTTAGTTTTTGGTCTGAGTGAATTTAGGGGTTTCGCCATACAAAAACATCAGTCATTTCTGTTTATGTTAGTTTGTTTTCAATCAAACTTCAGGTACAGATTCTACTGCAGGCCGGCATTACAATGCAACATGACCTGCTATTTAAAATTTTTATCTTTAGAGATTTTAGCGGACTTCTCATATGAATAAAAAAAAAAATTATATTCAAGGACAAAAGGCGACACACGTCTTTCTTTTTAGGAGGAATTGTTCTACTTATTCCAATTATTTATGTTTGCAATGAATATTTTGATAATTAAACTTTTTTACGCAGAAAAGGTGTTGAGATGTTGAAATTTTCATCTTAAAAGGGCAATCAGACAAAATTGTTATGGGCTTTATTCTTTTCCTTCAGATACTTTCAGATATAGTTTCAATTTTCTCTTTCTTAGAAAAAAACTTTCTGTGAAGGTCATCTATGTCGTAATTCTGTTGTCATTATTTCTTAACAACATTTGACCTGCACACTTTGCAGATACATCCATGATGCTCAAATCTGGTGAGTCATTTCCTAACTTCAAAATATTTGTGTGTCATTTTGGACATTAAAAGGAGTACTGAAATTTACAATATTTTTTATAAAAGGGAATTGTGTATAATTTTCTGGTGTTTTGTTTTATACAGTCAAAATCCTTGTCAAGTTTAAAACAGATCAAAACATGGAAATCTGAGGGTTGTTTTTTTATTGCTTGCTTTTATTATTTGATAAATTATGAATATATTATTTATACAATTCTGTTTTAGCTCACCTGCCCTTAAGGACTATGTGAGCTTATTGTCTTCACTTAGAGTCTGTCGTCATTTTCTTTTATTAACTTTAAAACAAATCTTCTATGAAAACACTTGATCAATATAATCCAAAAATGGATCTAATGAACCTAATGGTACCTGGTATAAGGTTTTTGTTTCATGTTCCTGTGAACCTAATGGTACCTGGTATAAGGTTTTTGTTTCATATTCCTGTGAACCAATGAACATGGTAGTCATGAAATAGAACATTAAGATTAAATGCATTAATTATCAAACGCATGATAACCATAATAAACTGAGCAAATTTGACAGGTTGCTTATTTTACACAATATAAAGATTTACTGATTTGCCCAAAATTATCAGATGAATCCTTAGGGGATATCATTTGGGGTGTCTGATCCTGAATCCTGCTTATTGTTTAGTAAGAATCCCATATCCCGCTTCTCGTTGCTATAATAGAGCATGTAATTTCCTGTTTCCTGCCGGACTTTCTTTCCAGTTTTCACACATAATTATTCCATTTTCAAGTGTCATGCTTGAAAAAAAATTGGCCAATCCCGTGTCATGCTTAGAACCCAAATGAGACCCACTCCTTAGGATGCTTTTGGAGTTATTTCCCTTAAGTTGAAGTTAAGATAAATGACCATATTTAATTTATCATAAATTTGTATTTTTGGAAAAAAGAACAGGAATAATGATTGTTAAACTAGATCTACAAATTGCAATCATAGAAAATTGTAAAAAATAAAAACATTCAATTGGTCTATGTTTGCCAGACGAGTGATACAGACTTGAAGGCCCCTCAGCCTATTGTTTTCAGTTGGAGTCATAAAATTTTGCTTTTCCCTTGTTAAAATCCTTTTTTGGATTGTAATATTCTAACCAATGGGCACACAGAATTTTGATCTATTGGTAGAATGTAGCTTTACACTTTATTATCTGGCATGGAATAATTTGATATGTTGCTGTACGTTTCAATGTTTTATTATTTGTTTGATCAGAATTTTTCTTGTTATTTATCTAACAGATCTCTAAATTTAATGAATAAAGATATTTTTCGCTTTAATAGTAGAAATGTGTTGTGCAATGTTTTCTTTTTTCACTTTTGCTTTCAATGTTGGCTGCTTTTATGCTGGAATAATTTGCTTTTATTTATTATTTTTGGACTTAAAAATTGATGATATAAAATAGTATACTGGTTGGAGAGGTTCTTTTCATATTGAAGATTTATTACATAATACATAAGTTGTATTTCTAACATAAACATCCTTCTACTGATTATGAATAAGTTGCAGGTAATAAAAAGATCAAATAAGGCATTTAATCAGTTGTAATTACAAAATAATATTACAACAAAATCACAAACTAGTATTGTCTCGAAGAAAACGCCATTTTTCACAAAAAGAAAAGAGACAAAGAGACAAGAGTTTAAGCAACAATGTCAAATAGAATGATTATTTTGTGCTTAATATGCAGTAGCAGATATTTCATACATAAACAGGACAGAAGCAACAAAATTAATCGAACGATTCACCTGGTTGTGCAAAGTGGTTGACAAACATAAAGTGCAGTAAGTTCTTACTGTCACTGGAAATAAGGATTTGTCTTCCAGTAGGTCACGTAGAGACTTTAGAGAGTCCTATAGGAGAGTTATTGTGAAGTTTCAGTAGGTCACGTCAAGACTTTAGAGAGTCCTATAGGAGAGTTATTGTGAAGTATCAGTAGGTCACGTCAAGACTTTAGAGAGTCCTATAGGAGAGTTATTGTGAAGTATCAGTAGGTCACGTCAAGACTTTAGAGAGTCCTATAGGAGAGTTATTGTGAAGTATCAGTAGGTCACGTCAAGACTTTAGAGAGTCCTATAGGAGAGTTATTGTGAAGTATCAGTAGGTCACGTCAAGACTTTAGAGAGTCCTATAGGAGAGTTATTGTGAAGTATCAGTAGGTCACATCAAGACTTTAGAGAGTCCTATAGGAGAGTTATTGTGAAGTATCAGTAGGTCACGTCAAGACTTTAGAGACTCCTATAGGAGAGTGATTGTGAAGTATCAGTAGGTCACGTCAAGACTTTAGAGAGTCCTATAGGAGAGTGATTGTGAAGTATCAGTAGGTCACGTCAAGACTTTAGAGAGTCCTATAGGAGAGTGATTGTGAAGTATCAGTAGGTCACGTCAAGACTTTAGAGAGTCCTATAGGAGAGTTATTGTGAAGTATCAGTATGAACTCTTTAATAATTTTATAGTAGCATTTAGTTTAGGTAACATATCTGTAACTAGTCACTGTATCACATTCAGATTGCATTATTTCACTGCTCAATTAGTTTGCTTGCAGTTAGTATAAGCATGTTAAACTAAAACCAAAACTAAAATCTGAATAGAAACACTTCATGGATGTCTTAACTCATTATAAATTATTTAGTTAACTGTGGTTGTAAGTTCATTTATTAATGAAAGTTTATGGCACATAAACACCCTATTTTTCATATCCTTTGCCAGTATATTTGTGACATCATAAGAAAGGATTCCATCAGCATAATGTACAGGCGTTGTTTTGTTTAAGTTTGTTAGTCTAAGGTTATCGAGAATGCACTATTTATTCCCTGTACTTTCAGGTCTGATCATAGAAGATGTATGTAGAATATAATTATTTATTTATTTCAGGTCTGATCCAAAGCTGTTTAAGGATGACGTGGACATCAGGTTCAGTAGAACATTAAACTCCTGCAAAGTGCCTCAAGTAAGAAAAATAAAATGTTTACTTATTTCTCGAATTATTTGCTTTTTAAAATTGCATAACCATATTTTTATCAACAAAATAAAATGAATTCAAACCAAATAAGTCACTGTATTGATAGAATAAACAGAATGATGCCATTGCAGAGATGTTTCACTAGAAAAATATAATTTCTACAGTTAGTTTGGTTGGTCCATTTAGAATTGTGACATCAAAGGATTTTTTCTACCAAAATAAATTCTTATTTGTCACAATAAGCTTATAAGAAATCTCTGGTTGTCAAAAAGAATTGGAGATTTTTATTTCATTGTATTTTACTGACTGAGAAATTGGATAATTATAAGCATCTTATTTATGTTAATGACTTAAAAGAAATTTGGAAATTTTCAATTTATTACAATAAGGACCATATTTAGGTAAGAATGTACGCCTACGGATTTTTTCTACCAAACTTAATTCTTATTTGTCACAATAAGCTTATAAGAAATCTCTGGTTGTCAAAAAGAATTGGAGATTTTTATTTCATTGTATTTTACTGACTGAGAAATTGGATAATTATAAGCATCTTATTTATGTTAATGACTTAAAAGATATTTGGAAATTTTCAATTTTTTACAATAAGGACCATATTTAGGTAAGAATGTACGCATCCGGGTGCGGGAATTTTTCGCTACATTGAAGACCTGTTGGTGACCCTCTGCTGTTGTTTTTTATTTGGTCGGGTTGTTGTCTCTTAGACACATTCCCCATTTCCATTCTCAATTTTACCCTTACCAGGATATGCATTAACAAAAATATGACTTTGTTGGCACCATCACTTAAATTTAAATAAATAACACAAACGTAGTTTTCAAATCATTTTGATACTTATTGTATCTGTGTTAAAATCTCATCCCTTTAAATTTAGATCCGTCATGCCAGTGTGGAACGCCTACTAGATCGTCTCACTGATCTCAGGTTTCTAAGCATCGATTTCCTGAACACATTCCTGCTGACCTATAGGGTGTTTTCTAGTGGAAAAGTGGTGCTGGAAGCCCTCAAAAGGGTTTATAAGAATCCTGAACAGACTTTGGATTCTAGCCTGTCCTCTTGCCAGTAAGTATCAAGTTTATTAGCCAGATCAAACCTTCACTTGGATTTTGTCTTTCAAAATAAAACCAAACAGATCATTTGAAGGGACTACTAGCAGTTGCTGGCATGCCAGTTTCAGAAGTCATGATTGAAAATTAATGTCTTAATATATGAACATATACCACTATTTCTCCAATTAGGGGTTTTATATCATCCATCATAAATGAAGCAAGAAGAACATATCCTGTATCATGCCAAAAAAAACTGGTTTTAGAATATTTGTGTTTATTTCTGATATAAAGACCATATAAGGGAATCAATATTTATTTCCAATGTTCAATCTTAAATGACTTTAAGGTTTGGTAACTGTAAATTCAAAAATTATTGCAATGTTTTTATTATTGCGAAAAATGCGACAGGGTTATAACTGCAATAATTCAAACTCGCATTTTGAAAATTTTTATATGAATTAAACAGGATTTTTCACAATATCGCAAATAAATAAAATTGCATTTTAGTCTAAAATTACAAAATTGCAATTATAAATGCATTCAATAATTTCTGAATTTACAGTAGCTTTCGAAGTGAATGGCAACATTGTTGTGCTTTGTATAGAATGTTACCATAAAAGATGGAAGTATATCTTACTGAAAGTACTAATAATTTGTTTCTGTTTTCAGATCAGCATCAGATACTGATATCTACAGTACGAGCCCACCACAACAGTTCACTGAGCACCCACCCACCGACACCAAACTTCTACTCAAACCTCAAGTGGAAAAACCACGTAGAATAAGTACAGGGGACATGAAACATGAAGTATCTATGGAGAAAAGACCAATAAAGAAACCTCCTACACTAGGATCAGAATCATTCCATAAATGTAAGATCTTTTCCGTATATTTTCACATGAATTGAAAATTTCAGAAAATGTAGGATAACTGCACATAGTTAAAAGAGATCTGAGAGAAAAGTCAAGAAGACAGTAACCTAGAAATACAATTCAATCAAAATTTACATCTTAAGGTCACTGCATGCCTATTTAACAATTGCCTTGTGCTGCTGTGCCTACTCTATATGAGAAACTGTATTCTGCATTGCCAAATTGTATAGTCAATTTAAATGAAATGTACATTAATTCATTTATTTTTGTCTACCAGCCTTTGCCAACTGTGATCATGATTTCAAACATGGATTTTTGGTGCCTCCTTTACCAAAGTAAACATAAATTGCTTGTTGAATTGCTAAACTTGACATTACAAAGAAATAAGTATGTGCTAGTTTGCATAAGATTCATAATTCACTTAAAACCTTTGGTGAAGGCTTTTACAAAAATCAAGGACGTATGTTAGTTATACGTCCTTGCAAAAATCAAACAGAATATTTTGATGTTTTTTGTAAGAGTTAGAAAGCACTTTGAAGCAAGTTTTTTGTGTGGTGGTTTTTGCTTTAAAGGTCAGCAAATGAAATATAGACAATTAGCAATATAGATTGTATTTGTATTGTTGAATATTATTGAAATAGGAAGTGCATGTAAACTTTCTCCTTACAGTTATTGCTTATAAAAAGATCAATACATTTATGTTGTCTTGTTTTAGTAGATAGTAGAGATTCCATTGACAGTGACGAAACAGGAAATGAACTACAGAGTTTTTTAGCGCCACCAAAGCAAAAACTGGCTCCGATTGCTTCAACAGAAACATTGACAGATCATGAAGCATGTGTTCCGTCAATAAAGATGGAGACTTCTGGGTCTTTAAAATTGTCGTTGGGTGCTGGAGAAATAGGTGAAACCTGTGATTATTCTAGTGACGAAGACAAGGATTTTTTAAGTGAATCACAAATATTTCTGTCAGAATCAGAGTCCACAGAAACATTTCACACTGCTCGTGATCAGAGCTCAAATACTATTAGCTCAGCGGCAAGCTCTGACACATTGACTCCTGGAACACCAAGATTGAGTCCCTTTCCGTCACCAAGAGTGAGTCCAAGGTTTAATATAAGAGGGCAAACAAATGGCATTCCAACAAGAAGTTTAAGTCCAGGTTATAAAGAGAGACCACTGTCTCCAAATAGAGGATACCATTTCAGTACAGATCCTCATATGTTAGAAGCGTTAGCACTATCTCCTAGTAGTCCAATACGTATAATTAAACCACCTATGTCTTCACCAATCAGAATTCCTTCACCTACTGCCAGAGCTACTTCTCCTCTCAGGAGAGCTCCATCTCCAGGCAGACGACCATCTTCTCCAACACGACAGGAGGTTTCATCACCATCACTACAAAGACGGACTTCGCCAACCAGGCTAGAACTCACCCCATCTCCAAGACGACAGTCTTCTCCAACAAGACAACTTTCACCCGCAGTGCGTGATCGTAGACCATCCACCCCACCTAGGTTATCTCCCATCAAGTCACCAATGTCCAGTCCAAAAATCAACCGAGCACCGTCACCCATTATGTACAGCATGTCATCGCCAAACATCATGTCACATATCAAAAGGCCATGTAAGTTTTCAATAAGTTTGTCATATGTTCAATATGAAGTCATTATTACAATTATATTTAGAATGCGAAATATGAAAATTGGATGTATTTCTTATTAAATTTTTTTTTAATGACCTGCAAATGAATCCATACCTATCCTCCTAAAACAAGATGTAAAATTTTTAAAGAGGTTTATTTGTGACTTTCAGATTTGATATTCAAAGTTAATTTTATAAAGTCATTGCTATAGAACTAATTGTTCATACAGAGCATAGTTAAGAAATAATTCATGGAAGCCATAGATTGTTGGAAATTTACACATGGCCTGGGCCGTGATATTCGAATTTTATCCTGAGCGTTAGCGAAATTAACGAATATCACGGCCCAGGCCATGTGTAAATTTCCAACAATCTATGGCTTCCATGAATTATTTCGATTCTAATAGGACAAATACGGTCATTAAAAAACTGAAGCGATGGTAGGTATGCTGGCTGTTCTTTTTTTACTCCCGGTTCGATAAAGCTCAAATATTCATAAAATCTGTAGCTTGCATGGATTGTTTAGTGAATAACCGCTAGAAAAAAAAATCTGTTTAATTCTTTAAATTCACAAACCCAACATTTGCCATTTTTATTTTACATGTTTTTCTCATAAGCTACCGTCAAATCCAAAGTTGACATTTTGTAACTAAGGAGCCACCATGTTGACTTGCTGAAATCAGTAAATATGCGAAAAATGCAATAGAATAGAAAATAAAACAAAACCTACCTTAGAAATCAATTTTAATACAATATTATACGAATTTCGATGATTCACTTTTCAGAAAACGTTCAACTGTAGCGTTTTCATTTGTATGACGTCATGTTTTAAATGCGTCAAAAACATTAAAAGACTTTCGCAGAATTTTATTTTATTTTTATTTTGTTGATTTCTCCGAGCTCTTGTGCATTACTTCTTTTTATTATGCATCCGAATTAGAATAAGTTATTTTGTCTTTTTTAACTGCAATTTTAAAAAAAATAAAAAATTGGCAAATGGTTTACAAATAGGTTCCAATTACATGTGAATTTACGTGGGAAGTATATTGTAACAGCCATTATTATGTATATCTCTGAGTCTGCGCTAAGTATAGATATATGGAGAATTTTATCACGGTGTTGTTTACAAAGCGAAAGAAGCAAGTCATATTAGAAATATTATTTAAACATGAATGACTTGATTTAAAAACATTATAGTTTAGCTTCAAGTAAGAACTTGTTTTCTTCAAACATTATGATAAGGACTATAAAAAGACAAATTATATTCCAGTTACTGGTAAGAGAGGAAGTGCTGAGGCTGAGTCAATAGGAAGTGTATACAGTACTCCTAGGAGTAGTATAATAAGTGCCAGTACACCACGTAGCAGCATTATAAGTCAGATAGAGGGTTCACCACCTCAGGCCAAGTCTGGGGCTGTTGTTACATCTTCTCGTAGATCCCAACGAAGGTAAGTTATCCACAGATAGAGGGTTCACCACCTCAGGCCAAATCTGGTGCTGTTGTTACATCTTCTCGTAGATCCCAACGAAGGTAAGTTATCCACAGATAGAGGGTTCACCACCTCAGGCCAAATCTGGTGCTGTTGTTACATCTTCTCGTAGATCCCAAAGACGGTAAGTTTGCACTGATAAGACTGATGTCAAACACTGAGCCAAAATATTTGCTGTTACATCTTTTTGAGTTCTTGTGAGAGCCATAATATATGTCAATGAGACAGCAACCAGCAACAACATAGTTATGTAGAGTCACACCCATGAAAGGGGTGTTAACTCTAAATTACCACAAACACAGACAAATTGTGAAAATAAACAGCCAACAAGAATATCTTGAGACGAAATACCAAATATACAAGGTTCAGTCTATACTGGTACCTGTTAATTTGAATAAAGATTATTGATGTAATTACAACTATTTCCATTTTAGCAACTTAATATTCAAGAAAAACCTTTTGGTTATATAAGTTAAACACTTATTGTTGAAATTACACATTTGTATAGCCAATCCTCCTCTTTCTTTACAGATCAAGTTCCACAGCAGCTTTGACAGCATTTGCTGTGGCTACAGCTGGGTCAGTGACCTACCCTGAGAGTCCACAACCAGGTCAAGGTCAGTCACAACAGGTGCCAACAACCCAACAACCACCAACGGTAACAGTACCAGTGTCTACACAACCACAACAACAGCAGGCAACAGTACCACCTCAGCCACAAACCACTCCAAGGACATCAAGGGCCTTTCTACAGCCTACTACAGGTTAGTGGCTCTATCTTATGGTTTGTTTAATGTACAGTACAACCTACTACAGGTTAGTGGCTCTATCTGATGGTTTGTTTAATGTACAGTACAACCTACTACAGGTTAGTGGCTCTATCTTATGGTTTGTTTAATGTACAGTACAACCTACTACAGGTTAGTGGCTCTATCTGATGGTTTGTTTAATGTACAGTACAACCTACTACAGGTTAGTGGCTCTATCTTATGGTTTGTTTAATGTACAGTACAACCTACTACAGGTTAGTGGCTCTATCTTATGGTTTGTTTAATGTACAGTACAACCTACTACAGGTTAGTGGCTCTATCTTATGGTTTGTTTAATGTACAGTACAACCTACTACAGGTTAGTGGCTCTATCTTATGGTTTGTTTAATGTACAGTACAACCTACTACAGGTTAGTGGCTCTATCTTATGGTTTGTTTAATGTACAGTACAAGCTACTACAGGTTAGTGGCTCTATCTGATGGTTTGTTTAATGTACAGTACAACCTACTACAGGTTAGTGGCTCTATCTGATGGTTTGTTTAATGTACAGTAAAACCTACTACAGGTTAGTGGCTCTATCTGATGTTTTGTTTAATGTACAGTACAAGCTACTACAGGTTAGTGGCTCTATCTGATGGTTTGTTTAATGTACAGTACAAGCTACTACAGGTTAGTGGCTCTATCTGATGGTTTGTTTAATGTACAGTACAACCTACTACAGGTTAGTGGCTCTATCTTATGGTTTGTTTAATGTACAGTACAACCTACTACAGGTTAGTGGCTATATCTGATGGTTTGTTTAATGTACAGTAAAACCTACTACAGGTTAGTGGCTCTATCTGATGGTTTGTTCAATGTACAGTACAACCTACTACAGGTTAGTGGCTCTATCTGATGGTTTGTTTAATGTACAGTAAAACTCTATTTCTAGGTATACTCTCATTCTTATTCAATAAATATTTAATTCTTTTCTTGATCAGTCATTTCCTTTAATTTATGTACTCCTTCCTTGAAAGAAAATATCTCTTGTCATAATTGGATAACACAAAAGGTGAAAGGTTACTTTAGAATGTTTAAAAACATTAAAAATCACAGTCTCTTTAATGCCTGGTATATATCATCAAGTATTTATGTTGTATGAAATAGTGTATGGTATAAAGTTTGCATTGTATGTTTTATTAACAGGGACTGGTGATTCCCGTCTACAGAAGAAGAGAGAGTCTGTCATAAGTACTGCTGCTACTATGAGAGTGCTTAACATAGTCAAACATTGGGTATCTAAATTCCAACAGGTAAAAATAACATAGTCAAACATTGGGTATCTAAATTCCAACAGGTAAATATAACATAGTCAAACATTGGGTATCTAAATTCACACAGGTAAATATAACATAGTCAAACATTGGGTATCTAAATTCCAACTGGTAAATATAACATAGTCAAACAATGGGTTTCTAAATTCCAACAGGTAAATATAACATAGTCAAACATTGGGTTTCTAAATTCCAACAGGTAAATATAACATAGTCAAACATTGGGTTTCTAAATTCAAATAGGTAAATATAACATAGTCAAACATTGGGTATCTAAATTCCAACAGGTAAATATAACATAGTCAAACATTGGGTTTGTAAATTCCAACTGGTAAATATAACATAGTAAAACATTGGGTATCTAAATTCCAACAGGTAAATATAACATAGTCAAACATTGGGTTTGTAAATTCCAACTGGTAAATATAACATAGTCAAACATTGGGTATCTAAATTCCAACAGGTATATAACATAGTCAAACATTGGGTTTCTAAATTCCAACAGGTAAATATAACATAGTCAAACATTGGGTTTCTAAATTCCAACAGGTAAATATAACATAGTCAAACATTGGGTTTCTAAATTCCAACAGGTAAATATAACATAGTCAAACATTGGGTATCTAAATTCCAACAGGTAAATATAACATAGTCAAACATTGGGTATCTAAATTCACACAGGTAAATATAACATAGTCAAACATTAGGTTTCTAAATTCCATCAGGTAAACATAACATAGTCAAACATTGGGTTTCTAAATTTCAACAGGTATATAACATAGTCAAACATTGGGTTTCTAAATTCCAACAGGTAATCAGACCTTAAAACATAGTCAAATATCATTTATGAAACAAGCCATCTTTTTGGTAGGATACAGTGATCCTATACTCTTTCAAACATATAAGGCAGTCAAATTTGAGTCTATAACTTTTATTCTATTAAAATGTGAAAACATAATAGCATAACAATCAGGCAAAGATTAAGGGTCTTAGAAAAAGGTGCATAACTAAAATGTTAAAGAAATACCTTTTTACTTTATGGTACCTACAATATAAAGTGATGGTTAGGATTTTGAGTTAGCGTTAGGCTCATTGCAGATTACTGATAAGATTTAGAGTAAGAATTAGTATAGTGTAGCTTCATATGGGTGAGGACTCTAAGGTAAAAGAAGGCCCAAAATTTAATTTAACAACAACTATTAGGTAATTTATAATAATAAATTTATATTTGTAGGATTTTGAGAGTGACCCCGAGTTGAAAGCATTAGTAATTGACATGTTAGAAGAGATGGTTTGTAATACTTCACTGTTACCCACGGAACATAAAGCTGCAGCATCAATCTTACGTACAATCAACAAGGAATCTCAAGAGGTCAAGAAGGTCGACTTAGAAAAGTTACTCACACCACCAGCGGTAATTTAATGCTTCTTTACCTTCTCTACCTTACATCTCTGTGTATTCTTATCTTGTTACATTTTGGAAAACATGATCTAGGTTTATAGATTTATAATAGATTAGAAATGTGTGGCAAAGCTAACTAACATTCTGCTTAGACTGATTTTAAAGATGAGAACAGTGCTGTTTCTCTATATACATTTGAACCCAATGCTTCTTATTTGTTATTATGGTTAATTTATTTTAATGTTTCATCTTGCATACTTTACATATACTTATTTTTTGTAGATTTTGTCTATTTCTGACTCATTATTATAAATTTATTTCATTTGATTATTTCCTATTTTGACAGATATCTTCCAAAGACACATTTGATTCCCTATCTGCATTGGATATAGCTGAACAGTTGACCTACTTAGACCATAAAATATTTATCAGTATAAGGAGCGAGTAAGTATTGCGCTGAACAATTCAATTGAAGTTCATTGACGACCTATAGGTGACCTTCTGCTGTTGTCTTTTTGACACATTCCCCATTTTCATTCTCAATTTTAATTGTAATTAGTAGTGTTTATATATATCATTTCAAAATAAAAATATAAATAAAAATAAGCATGGAAAAATATATTGTTGAAGTGCACATGAAATGAATGATTGATTATTAGTGTTATCAGCACTATTGGATATATCCTGGTGTTCAGTGTTTTATTTTTAGAAGAAGGGAATGTGTCGGAAGATAACCGCTGACCTTCCAAAAGAAATCTGACAATCCATGTTGATTAATATTCAAATGCACCTGCTGCATGCAAGCCTCAAACTCACAACTCTTAAGTTGACAGGCTAGTGGAAAAGTAGATAAACTCTTTAGACCACTAAAAAGTTAAATGAATAAAATATTCAATCTTTAGAAAAAAATCAAAAGTGAATGTCCCTAATCAAATGGCAAAATTGAAATATAAAACACATCAAACAAATGGATGTCATATTCATATGCCACCTACTAGGGCAAAAATGCCACACATGTGTCACGCATGTGCCTAAAAACGCATGTGTCACAGGTGTGTTACATGTGTAATACACATGTTTCTTGCCACGCATGGGAATCATGCGTTGTACACATGCGTTCACATGCGTAACACACGCATGTGAATCACATGTGTCAGAAATACACCTGTGTCACGCATGTGTTGGATAACGCATGTGACACATGCGATAATTGCATGTGTAACACATGTATAGTAAAACGCATGTGTAACACATGTGTAAATAACATAGGCAAATTTTGTTGACATGAAGTTAAATTAAAATTTTTCACATGATTTTTACAATAAATTACTCACGTGAAATTCACATAAAAAAAATTTAAAATTAAAAATTAAAAAATTAAAAATTGTTTATTAACATCTTAGGCAGCAACCATTTGATTTTCTGGGGGGGGGGCTATGGTTTTTTTTGGAAAAAAAAGTTTGTTTCCAGCTTTTGGAGAAAAAAATAATTTGTTTTTGATTCTGAGAAAAAAAAATTGTTTGTTTCACCTTCAGCTGCCACTATATGTAATGCTAAAATTGAAAGAAAAAAATTGTTTTCGACTTGTCGCGAAAAAAAAAGTTTGCACAGAAAAAAAACCATAGCCCCCCCCCCAGAAAATCAAATGGTTGCTGCCATATACCTTGCAGGACATGTTTTCCATTGAAAATCTTAATTTATTTTAAACATGTTAAAAACAATCTAATTTCAGTGAAATTCATGTGAACAATTCACAATAACAAACATGACAAAGTTCATGTGAAAAAGTTATATCTAATGTTAACTGAATTAAAACATGGAATTCATTAGAGAAATTTAACATTCTTGAGTTCAATTTTTGTAACATACAAGTATGAGATACAAATTCACCTGAATTTTATGTATTCCAATATTTATTCCATTTTCTATTTGAAGAATTTATAATCATTGAAGCTGTTCACCTTTGTCTGAAGATTTTCCATAAAAGGGGCACATATAATCATCAAAAGATTTAATTACTTATCTTTTTATTTGGCATAAATTATCTCCCTTGATAGTGGATTAGATGCAACTACAAAAAGTTTTTTATTTATCTCTTGTAGAGTCATAAGAGTGGAATTTGTAAATATATATGTGTGTATACATCTTTGATTTCAAATTTCAGATACCTAGATTAATTTGAAGGACTAATAATAGTAATATAGCTTTATCAGTATTATTAATAAATATCTCAATGATTCTAGGATTAAACATTTTTTCTAGAGGTTAGTGATGTATAAACCAGGGTGATTAACTCAGTAACTGAATAAAGTCCGTTGGTAATGTTTGTGAGTTTGAAAAATGTGTTTAATCCTTATAATTCTTAAACCAAATCTGAGAATACTATAACAGTTACACATATATATATATGTGTTATAGTAGTCTCAGAACAAACAGGTGTTTCATACAGTAAGTTATGGCACTTGGTTATAGATTTGCATATCTTATTTAGGATTTTCTTATTTGTAACCCTTGTGTTATAAAAATGACTGAATGTATATACATTAACATTGTACATGTGAGGCTATTAAAATTAAAAATTACCTGGTTTGGTTGTTCAAACAAACGTGACCAATTAACATTGCCAATACATAATTGTTGATCATTCTGATTATCTGTCCAAGTACAAAACTATGCTAACAAGAAAATACACATGAGCAAATAGAAAGTACTTGAAAATATTTCAGAGTGTAACTGTTTGAGGTCTGAGGTTATCTATCCTGTTCAATGCGGCTCATAATGTTTAGGGGAAAGAAACACTACTATCGTGTTTAAATCACGACAAACACTTAGTCTACATACTTCGTTCCGTACGGTACTGCATACCAATTAAAGTAGTAGTTGATTACAGCCATAAATCCAATAAATTAAGAAAAGTCAAAAGAATGAAGGATAAAAACAACAGTAACCCGTTGGACTTACGATGACATAAAACTAAAATTGTGCCAGTGACGGATCCAGCAATTCCATAAGCAGTGGCTGATCTAGAAATTTTCATAAGTGGGGGCCCATTGGCTGTATAAGAGGGGGGCCGCTCCGGTCATGCTTCAGTGATTCCTTATATAATCAATCATTTTTTTTCTCAAAAAAATACATGAGTGAATTCAGGTATTGTGAATTATAAACAGTTAGGAACTTCAACATTTGGCAACTTATGTTTTAGAATATTTCACGTCAAATTTAGTAAGTAAAATTTTGATTTGATTGGTCATTTTGACAAACATGTGAAGATAAGAACTGGTGAGCTTTTTGTTGCATATAATAAGAAGATAGTGTTAAAAATGTATGCATAGTTCATGAGTTGAGAATTATAAAACAAAATATATTGTTTAACCTTGGACAAACTGATCAAGTCCAACATATAGCCCCCCCCCCCTTGGATCCGCCTATGATGTAATTTTAAATGAAGGAGGCGAAGGAGGCAGTAGGAATTTGAAACTTCTAGCTGTCAGCTATGCGGTATGGGCTTTGCTCATTGTTGAAGGCGGTACAGTGACCTATAGTTGTTAATTTCTGTGTCATTTTGGTCTCCTGTGGATAGTTGTCTCATTGGCAATCATACCACATCTTCTTTTTTTATATTTATAGGACATTTCCTAATAATATTACAAGGCCGAAAATCCAAATTGTCACAGATTCTTAACTGAACTTCTGTCAGATTTATAGTAAAATTTCTAATTCACTGACAACTGTTGGACACGGTCACAGGCAGGGGCGGATCCAGAATTTTAGAAAAGGGGGTGGAGCGAAGTTTTTTAAAGATTTTTTTGAAGAAAAAAAGGGACTCTTTGGGGCTAAAAAACATAAAATAAGTGTAAAATGCATTTTTTTAATGGTTCCCTATTTGGGCATGTATATTTTAAAGTTGGTGTAAAGTGTAAGGGTTGGACATTTTAAATTTTTATGCTGTATTCTCCCTATTAATTGTCTTTCATAAAATGATAGAATGGAACCAAAGCTATGTACTGATATATAATTACATGTGGGAATTGTCAGTAAAAAATAGACATGGAAAACTCTCGTTTGTTGCATGTTAAGTTAGAATAACCAGATTTCTTGTTGTAAACCAGATATACGCTGGGCTATTCGATGAAAATTAACAATACGACCGACACGATTTAAGAAAGACAAACAAGCAATTTTTATCCAAATGTTTCAACCAACAAAATTAAGGGAAGTGAGGGGTTCCAAATTAACCAAAGGCTACGAATAAGTCTAAAATGACAACGAGTTTATGAATGACGATCGACAAATGGAGACATAAAGGCCATAACCACTGAGCAGCTGCTTGCAGTATGGTCTTGAAAAAAGGTATTAAATATATCAGTTCGGCGAAACAAGTTGACATTCCAGTCACACATGCAAACCCCCGCCCCCAAAAAATATGCCCGGTTTTTTATTCATCATGTTTATTTAATGCTAAATAATTCTGTTCGAAATTTTCGTTTCTAAAAGCAAAAAAGTGGACAAGATTATTGTTTTCAATCCAGATACAGCAATAATTTGTGTTTTTAAAAGGCAAAAACCAGAGTCAGATTTTTTTCTTTCAAATATGCCTTCTCAAACAAATGGTTCGTATCTAGAGCTTATGTTGACTGAGGATCATCATTCAGCTATGTTATTTCTAGTTAAAATAGGCTGAGGCGTTTTGGGTAACACATGTTTTTGTAGCCTGGTAAATAATATTGCTTATTTTATGAAAGTGTAATAGAGTATAACCGTTTCTGTCTCGTGGAATTGTGAAATAGAAGTCAATACATTCTTGCTCAATCCTGTGTCGCTTTGAAGATGTCATGATTGCCATCCTCAGTCTATAGCCATGTGTTACTGTAATTTGAATTTCAAAATGACTGAGTGACGTTTTTAAGGCGAACTGGTCAACTCCACTATAGCGAATCACACGACTTTAACATAATCAGTAAATAACAGCAAAAAACATCATTTAAGGTAAAGAATTGTCGCATGAAAAAAAAATACACGGGAAATGGCAAAGTTCTCGAAGTCTTGTCTTGAAGTCTTGTCTGATTAATCAGTTTACAAAAAAAAATGTCCAAGCAAAACCCCTCTACGCCCCCTCCCCTTTGCCCCCACCCTTTGGAACCGCCACTGACAGTGATACTCAAATTGCAGACTCTTAAATGATTCCCGGATCCCGAAAGGGTCAATCCCGAAATCCCGAGCTTAAAAACGCCCGATCCCGAAGTCCCGATAAAGGTCCTATCCCCCCTCTCTTATTAGTAATAACAAAAATCTGTGTTTTCTGTGACCTCATTTTGTAAAATATATGTACATGATATTTTATTTATTACACTCTAACTGTCTACCAGTTACATTTAATTATCCTCTGATTTAGAGTAATTCTCGTTTGTCAATTTTCCAAATTTTACCATCATGCCCCCCTCAGCACAGTTATTTAATTATGACTGGAACAAAATGTGAATGAGTTATAAATAATAGATAATTGATTGAATATCCTTTATTTTAATAGTTTTTCTTTATTCTCATGATTCTTCCAGAGACACTATATATGCTCTGAGAATAATGATCCTTTATTCTATATTTTTGCTTTTTAACTAACTTTTTTTTTTTTTTTTTTTGTCCTTATTTAATTCCCCATTCTCGATTCCAGACTAAGTTAACTCTCACATAAATGATATGATATTATCATAGACATATAATGTATCATATAATGTATTATATGTCTCTGATATTATACGTAAATGTACGAAAGCTTGGATCCTCCACGGATCCTCGAATACGGAAAACCGGAAATCTTTTCACCGTGGTCGTTTTTGTATAATATGACGCGAAAGGACGCTCGTCTGCTGATGTTTGAAATGGTTAGACAGTTGATACAAAGAACTTTGTTGTTTTAAACAGATGGTTCAAAAAGCTATTGTAAACAGATATACTGAAATGGGTTACATTACCGATTAACTGGAAGAAACCGGGGAACGAAACATACATTTTAAAAAGTCATCGCAACAAAGTGTATCCGGATAACTTTTTTGTACTTGTCCAATGAAAGGTAAATATAACTAACCATGCACATTTTTAGGACAATGTTAGACTAGTTTTATACTTTCATGAAAAAATATATAGTCACTTTATCCACGTCATGCATGTAAACCCCGTAAATCAGTAAAAAATTGAATAAAACGGAAGCAAGTCAGCTCACCCCACTGGTAAAACGCCAAACGCCCCACTTTTTTAACAACACGGCTTGTTTTTTAAATTGCTCCACTCATTTTTAGGGAGCTCAGTCTCATTCATCTACCATTTGAATTGTACAGGAGAAAAGAGGGTGGATCTCCTGTAGTTGGTGATCGCAATACTGGTATACCAGTATTACCAGTATTGTCAACAATACTGGTATACAAATTTTGTACCAGTATTGTCACTTTAAAAAAAAAAACAGCAATACTGGTACATTACTGAATGACTGATATACCAGTATTGTAGTTGTATTGTTGACTATACTTAAAGATTTACAGTGGCGGATCCAGAAGTTTTCATAAGTAGGGGCCCACTGACTGCCTAAGAGGGGGCCGCTCCAGTCATGCTTCAGTGATTTCCTATATAATCAACCAATTTTTTCCCAGAAAAGGGGGGGCCCGGGTCCCCTGAAAAACCCTCTAAATCTGCCTCTGATTTAAAATGAAAAATGAATTTTTTAGCAAAATTGGTTAGTGAAGATCAAAGGGAGGTTAAATGAACTCAAAACGATAGTAGAGGATAATTGTGAAATCTATAGCTATTTTACAACCAATTAAAAATAATTAAAATATATACAAACAAAGGATTATTGTTATTAACTCGTATTATTCAAACAATTGTTAATTATAATATAAATATTTGCTAAAAATTTTATGATATAATTTCTATAATTTATTTAATTCAATTTAGATAAAAAAATAAAAAATAAAAGCTTATTATCAGAGTTATTATTTAATAAATTCAAGCAAAAAATTACACTCTAACACTGATAGATAGATAGATCTTTATTCTCATTAACTAAATAACATAGTTACAGAGATGATAATATATACAATACAACATATTTTGCATGTGTGAAATATACATAAATAAATGTAGTTTAACCAGGAGGACAGACTTCCACTGATATATAGTTAATAAATCTACACAATTTTTCTAGCAAGACAATATTGACTGTAGTGAATACATTTTTAAATTTAAGAATATTAACATTTGTACAACAATAGTGTGGTAAATATTTATATCGTTCTTTTTTGAAAAAAGGACAAGACATTACATAATGGAATTCATCGCCGATGTCAGCAGATTCACAAAGGTGACATAGCCTCTCTTGTCTTTGAACATTTTGCCATCTCCCCGTCTCCACTGGCAAACGGTGATTGCCACATCTAAATTTACATAGTTACAGTGCATTTTTTTAACGATAAAACTGTAATATAATTTTCAAATTTAAGTTCTGTTTTGAATAATTTATAACATAAACCTTTTGATGATTGATTTACATTTGCAAACCATTCTTGTCTAAACTGATCTTTTAACTTTTGTTCAATACTTAATACAATCCAATTTTTTGAGATACAATCTTGATTTTGCCAAATGTTTGACATACCACAATTATCAAAGATACTTTTGATAAATAACAACCATTTGTTTTCAATTCCATACTTATTATAATTAATATATATCAACTTATATAACATTGACGAAATCTTGTTATCAAGTGTGTCATTAAGAAGGTTGCACCAAAATTTTATCATCCGTAATTTAACGTATAAAGAAATCGGATATCTTCCCAATTCCCCGTAAACCATAAAATTTGGAGTCGATCTTTTTAACCGTAAAACATGCTTACAAAAACTCAAATGTACTCTTTCCAAAATGTCAAGATTTTCGTATCCCCAGATTTCGGCCCCATATAAAAGTATAGGTAAAACAGCTTTGTCAAACATGTCAAGTTGGCATTCTATAGATAGATGGTTTGATCTACACTTCTTAATAACACAATACATAGCTTTAGTAGCTTGATCTCTAAGATATTTTCTAGTTGCAAAAAAAGATGCATTTCTAGAGAATATAACACCAAGGTATTTATAGTTCTTAACAATTTCTATCTCTTCTTTATTAATATAAAATTTCAAATTATTCTGTGGTCTACCTTTTGAAAATATCATAACCTTTGTCTTGTTAATATTAATTTTAAGTTTCCAGTTTTCACAATATTCAGCATTTACATGTACACCATCGAATATTTTTACAGATATTTTAATACATGTATACAAAGATCATATGCATTTATCTTATTAATCTTTCACAAAATAATTAATAGATATCATTATCTATTAAACTTAAAAAGTTGTTTTTTAAAATAGGAAAACCAGCTGATTATAATCAAATTAACTAGTTTTTTTCTAAATGAATGTTAAGGGTAGTTAAAGCAGTTGATTCAGAACCATGGGCAATACAATTTGTAGCAGATATATCTACTGGTACAAACACTAATACCAGACAAGCACGCCAACAGTAAGAGAGCTATACAGGTGCTACATATATCTGAAAAAGCTTGTAATCTAGTTAGCGTAAGAGAAAGTCCACAGAGACTGAATACCTAAATATCAATACAGGAAGTGTGGTAGGGGGAGAGGGGAGGGTTGCAAAAATGTCATCTGAAACAGAAATAGACGTCACAGCACCACGGCCAATGCTGATGATACAAAAGCTATAGCAGCAATGTCAATATAAAATTCACTAAAATATACTATGAGTATTGGAAAAAGATACCTGAAAGAAAACATAGAAGAAAAATAAGAGTTTGTTAAAATCCTAGGACAGGTTCCTTTAAGAAAAGAACATCAAAATATTTAAAACTTTCTTTGATGACAATCGCAGTCTATGTCAACACCAGTTAGACATGCAATCATTCCTTATAAAATTGTCATGTCATATGTTAATTTCATTATGCATATGTATGTAACACCTTTAATAAACAATTAATTACCTATATGTATTGTTTATTTAAAAAAAAAACCACAATACTGGTACAATACTGGAATACAATACTTGTACAAAATTTTTATACCAGTATTGTGCACAATACTAGTATACCAGTATTGCGATCACCAACTACAGGAGGGGGGTTGGGGGTTGGATGAAATTGAAATATCGAGGAAGAGTTTTGAGTAAAAAATTATCCTAAAAGCCAGGACCCCCCCCCCCCCCCCAAAAAAAAAAAGTAACAACAATGCAGGATAACATTTTCATCATAGCCCCCCCCCCCCCCCCCAAAAAAAAAAAAAAAGAGTAACGACACTGCAGGATAACATTTTCATCATAGCCCCCCCCCTAAACCCTTGAAAATCCAAGTGGAAACTACCTTACCAACTCACCCCACTTTATACATGTTATATGCAACTTTGGATCAAATCCAGTTAAATATCCAGGTTTGAAATTAGCAACGGCCCATTTGCCCCTAAAATTTGGAGTGGGCTTCTAAAACTTCTGCTTTTCTTTTAAAAAACTATATGAATTGTGTAAAAAATATAAGATGTGGGCTACTATGCCATAATTTGAACTTCAGCTTTTATCCGACAGCTTATATGTCGGATAAAAGCTCTACAGAACTTAATTATGTTGTATATATTGTTATATGTATAACTGACTTTAAATAAATCTTTTATGCTTTTATGCTCATACTTCAATCCCTAATTATACTCCTGCCAACATTCAGGACAGTGGCAACTCACCTTACTTGGGAAAAATCTAAATGAATACAACATCAATATACAGTGCTCCAGCTAGAAATCAAAAGGGGCAGGGTGCCAGTGGAGGGCAGGGCAATTTTTTATGATAGGAAAAGGCACTGCTCATTTCTTTTGTTTACGTTTCTGTGTGTATCACGAGTTCATATTCTTTTTTTTACTGTATACATGGTATATGTTGTCAATAAAGATGCATAAGGTCCGAGACCGCAATAGTCGTCCCTTGATTTTCGTTATTCACGAATATAGTCCCTAGTGTTGACAGTGGGTTACTTGCCATTAATTTTTATACCCCTTCCAAATTTATTTCTCCATGTTTAATGCCTCAAATTGCAAGAAAGGGGGTGAAATTACAGTGTAAAAAAATTTGGGTCCCTAATTTTTTTAGGAGAGTAGAGTTTGGTCCAGATGAAAAAGGTTAAAAATTAGCACCTTGGAAGCTGTCAAAAGATTTCAGGATGCCCTATATATAAAATTGTCCATATTTTGAGTTAGAGCCGATGAAGTTTTCTATAATTTTGATATAATTTGTCCCAAAAGTAGTACAGTACACTGTAAAAATTTCATTGAGAAAGCGCAGGTGGGATTTAAAAAAATTTATAAAGGTCTGCCAACTTGCCCTACAGTACTTTAAAAAATGAAAACTTATCTACTCAGATTTAAAAATAAATGTGACTGTCACCAGTAAAACTGCATTTGCAACCGTCAAATCCACAATTGATGGTGACAACTCTTCAACTACAGTACTGGTATTCCGATTCTAATTCATAACAAAAAGATATAATACGATGGAGTTTGAAAAAATGTATAAATTTGACATACAAAAAAAAACTGTGAAACTTCATGAATGATTTTCGCACAAAGACGTCATGGCTAAATATGACTTCATACATATGAAAACTTACAAATTGGAGGTTAATAAGTTGCCTCTTCGATTCAAATTTGGATAAAATCACTGTAAAACAGTGAATTGGAGATGGTGTTGTTCTATTAATGACAACATTGTAGTTAATCGAACCTTTGTTGATCCAATCAATTCAATATTGCGGCTCCCTCCTTAGTTTTGCCTTGTCAACTGGGGAAATGTATGTATTTATTGGAGAATACAATTATTTAACTACTCTTATATGCTTTATTTTTTTAGTGATTTGCCAGATAATTGCAAAGAAACCTGTTAATTGTATCATAATATATCTTATAGGTTTTTTAGCCAACTCAAAATCATGCTTTTAGGACCCCCTTGTTGTACTGAGGAAGTGGACTGCTCAAGAAGATGAAAGGTAATATAAATATAAAAATAAGAAAATGTAGTATGATTGCCAATAAGAAAAGAGAGGAATTTGTAAAAGTGAAAATTCACTTGTTTTCCAATCCTAATACTAATAAAACATTGACATTCATGACATTGTAAAAGTGTCTTATATTGTAATGTTTAAATTACCTAATTATTTAAAAAAAAAAATTATTTACACTAATGAGAAAAGACAACTCTCCATCAGAGATCAAAGTTAACAACTATAGGTCACCATACATCCTTTAACTATGAGCAAAGCTCATACATTATACCATGTATACTGTAAATTCTAAAATATTGTGTGCATTTATTATTGCCACCATTGCCATTTTCAGTGGCAGATCCAGAAATTTTCATAAGTGAGGGCCCACTGACTGCCTAAGAGGGGGCCTGCTCCGGTCATGATTCAGTGATTCCCTATATAATCAACCAAATTTTTCCCAGAAAAGGGAGGCCCTGGCCCCCACCTAAATCCTCCTCTGATTTTATCATTTAAGACTTAAATGCAAGTTTAATTTTTAGGATTTTGAGAAAAATCCTGTTAAATTCATAAAAAATATTTCAAAATGCGAGTTTAAATTATTGCCTTTACAACTAAACTCTGTCCCATTTTTATACGCCCGTCAAAATTTTGACGGGACGTATTATGGTATACAAATGTCCGGTGTACGCCCGTCTGTCCGTCCGTCTGTCCGGCGTAAACATGTCGCACCGTAATTGAGAATGACTTATCCAAATTTCATGAAACTTAATATAGTTGTTTCTTATGATGGTCAAATGATCTGTATACTTTTTGATGAAAATAAGATTTAAATGTTTTGAGTTACAGCACTTTGTAACTAAAACAGGGGTGTGTTTTTTTTCACATGTCGCACCGTATCTCAAAAACGTTTCTTGATTATTGCTTAAAATTTTACACACTTCTTAGTTATATTAATCTTGATATCTGTATACTTTTTGGTGATGATTCAAAATTTCATTTTTGAGTTTTTGACTATTTTGTAAAAAAGGGGGAGGTTTTTTTTGCATGTCGCGCCGTATCTCAAAAACGATTTATGATTATTGCTTAAAACTTTACACACTTCTTTGTTATATTAATCTAAAGATCTGTATACTTTTTGGTGATGATTCAAAATTTCATTTTTTAGTTATTGAGTATTTTGTAAAAAAGGGGGAGGGTTCAGGAGTTATGGTTCTTGAAAGATTGAAAAATGGAGTTTCCAGTCGTGTTCGTGCATTTACAAATGAACTGTTCTACCAAAGCTTCCCAAATTTTAATATATTGTTACTGATGACAAAATGGAGGTCAAGTTCAATAATGACGATTTTGACATTTACGGTTCAGGAGTTATGGTTCTTGAAAGATTGAAAAATGGTGTTTCCAGTCGTGTCCGTGCATTTTCTCATAAACCATTCAACCAAAGCTTTTGAAATTTTTATATGTTGTTACTGATGACAAAATAGAGGTCAAGTTCAATAATGACGATTTTGACTTTTACCGTTCAGGAGTTATGGTTCTTGAAAGATCGTAAAATGGCGTTTCCATTCACGTTGTTGCATTTACTAATGAACCATTCAATCTAAGCTTTTCAAATTTTAATATGTTGATACTGACTACAAAATGGAGGTCAAATTTGATATTGACGATTTTCACTTTCAGCATTCATCAGTTATGGTTCTTGTGATATTGCCAGGACACAAATAAATGTTAATAAATCCGGTTTGCTGTCGTTGTGACAGCCTCTTGTTGCCTATTAACTTAAAACAGCAAAACAAGATCTAATAAACATCTGACAGTAATTAATGCCTATAATGATTTTTTAACTGTACAGCAGAATAGATCAATTAAAACCAGAAAGTTCATACTGTACATATATTTATTAGCTAAGCTGTTGATCTTCTTTCTGTTTATTTACATGTTCTTTAAAATTTGCATTCACTCAAAAGTAAAAGTACATATAGTTCTGTAAAGGTATAAATTAGTGAGCATCAGTTCAATATGTTCATACTACATCTAGTTTTTGTCTGGACTTCATGGACTTCTTGATTAAATAATTTAGATTTTATACAATTTTAGCTTGTTACCAAAAGAATGGAAAGTACAGTATTAAGACCACTGGTGAACATGTAAAAATGTACATGTAGGTGTGAATGTCCTGCAAAAAGAACTGATATCAAAGTATGTTCATCTGCAGAATTGCAGTAAATATAAATAATATGATGCACTCTGTTCTCAAGTATAATTGTACACGTACACTTGCTTCTTTTTCTCTCTTTCCAATGTCAAGTATGCTTCAAGGCATCCTTACCCTGATCCCCTCCTGCTCCATACACACACACTCAGAAGTTCAAATAATCAGCATTTATATTACAAACCTACCTAGTCAGACTGGCATAAATATACAATGTATATTATGAATTGACAAGTTGTTCTTGTTTTGAATACATAAAATATTTGCCACTGGACATAGTTTCCGTACAATAACTTTAGTTTAAGTAAATGGATCTCTATCTATGAAATTTAAATACAAGGTTTGAACCCACAAAAGGAAGATTGGGATTGATTTTGGGGTTATGGTCCCAACAGTTTAGGAACAAGGAGCCCAAAAGGGGTCAAAATAAGTATTTTCCTAGGTTCCAGACAATTACTTGTGTATAAGTGTATGGATCTTTCTGAAATTGTACCACAAGGACTTGAAGGTTCCATACCAAAAAAAAAGGTTGGGATTGATTTTAGGGGTTATCCTGGTTATGGCACAAACTGTTTATGAATTAGGGGCCAAAAACAATACTTCTCTAATTACTTTGTATAAGTTGCTTATTTCTAGACCAATTTCAATGGGGTTTTATTCTTGAACTCTTGGGGTTCTTTAATATGCTGAATCAAACCCTGTATTAAGTTTTTTTTAATTTGGTCCCCGTTTTTATACGACCGCAAAATGTTTGCGTTCTTATATCATGTATATTAGTATCACGTTGTCGGCTATATAAAATCATGTACAATATACAATGCAATATTCACTTAACGACCAACTGATAAATTAAAGCAATCTTCACCATTCAGTGATAACAAGCACTCTGATTACCATTCTAGGGTTATGCCCCTTTACAAGTGGAAAAATTGAAGAATTTTTTAGTTTCTGTTCTCTTAACTTAAGTTTGTCTCAACTAAATTTAATGAAATGTGTATATAATGCTTATTACCTCTAACCTCAGTTTAAGTTCAATTTTTTGCAGCTTCACTTTTACAGTTCTTGAGTTATGTCCCTTTATAGCGTTATATGCTAGTCAGTAGTGGGGGCATCATCTGTGTCTTTTCGGACACATTCCCCATAAAATTTTTTTTAGAAGTTACTATTAATTCTAACCATGACTGTATGACATTTTATATTTTAATATTTTATGATGTATTTAAATGAGTAGTTATTGTTGCAAACTCCATTAGAATTTTGAATTGAGATCATTTTTGGAATAAGAGAAAGGGGGACGTGGAAAAAAAATTGGGGTGGGGGTCAATTTTTTTTTTCTCATTTTAGATTTCAGAATTTAAAAAGAAAATTTCTTCAAATATTTTTTCTTTGAGAGGATTAATATTCAACAGCATAGTAAATTGCTCAAAAGCAAAAAAAAAAAAATTAAGTTCATTAGACCACATTTATTCTGTGTCAGAAACCTATGATGTGTCAACTATTTAATCACAATCCAAATTCAGAGCTGCTGTATTCAGCTTGAATGTTGTGTCCATACTTGCCTCAACCTTCAGGGTTCTACCTCTGCAGTCGTATAAAGCTGCACCCTGCGGAGTATCTGGTTAAATTGGTCGCCATTTAGGTCCAAATACCATACATATTATATACACAGGTAATGTGTAGTACACATGCATGAATCGAGTTAGTTTTCATTATTAAAAAAAAAAAGGAAAATATGTAGTATCATTGCCAATGAGACAACTATTCATCAGGTCAAAATGACTGAATGTTAGCAACTAAAGATCACTTTACATGTATGTACAGCTTTCAACAATGAGCAAAACCAATACACCATCAAGCAAGCTATGTCCTGGAATGACAAGATGTAAAACAATTCCAAAGAGAAAATTAAGGGCCTGATTTACATAAATGCGAAAAAAACAACCATGATAAATACATGTAGTAAAAACAACAACTATTATTTCTCCACCCCAGTTGTTCACACGATATTTATGTATATATATATGTAAGTTTGGTAAATCATTACTTATCAAATTTATGTTATCATTTTTGCTTGATTGGTAAGCCAATATTTTATGGTTATTTTTTTTTTTAATTACAGCAACTGTATTCCAAGAGTCTGATGGCTGATAATTTATTACAGGATTTTATAGCAACATCTTAGAAGGATAAGTGCAAATGTATGAAGGAAGTCGTGGGTACAAATAGCAATTACAGCAGATACATGCAGGAGAGAACTCTTAAACAAAGACATGATATGGGAGTGATGTATTCAAGAAATCTCAAACACATGGAATTAAATATTGTGTATATTTTTCCAAACACAAGTACTTTCAGAATATAATACAATCATGACAATTCAAATTCAAATTATTGTGTCAAAATGACAATTATAGTCTAAAAATGAATAATGTTTTAAACTGAATTTTATATAAATATTTGAAATAACAAGAACTTTTATATTATTGTGAAGCCAAACTTTGAAATTTTCTAATGGTATAAAAAACTCATCATAGATACCAGGACTAAATTTAGTGTATACGCCAGATATGTTTGTTGTTTGTCAAAATTTGTTTTGAAATAAGAAGGAAACAGTTGTAAATAACTGTAAGGCATTCAATATGGCATATCAAATATATTTAACAGAACCTTTCTATTTTAATTTATTAATATAATGCGAAATGAGGTATAAATCAATCAGACAGCTACACAACAACAAAAGCATATGAAAGGCATTAAGGTGCTAACATACAGTCCCCAACAATAAACAGTTGTCTAAACAATGTCATGATCTACTTAGTTAACCAGAGTCTATACCAATCAAAGAGCTGCTATTAACACAATTTTTTTTAGGTATGCTTTTTATTAGGATGAGACTTAAGACAACCACTGAAACCCTGGCTTAAAACAGGCACACAAATATGTGGCAGGGTAAACTACTTTTTTTCTTCAAAATTTTAAAAGAAGCATTGGCCTCTT
This sequence comes from Mytilus edulis, assembly GCF_963676685.1. Taxonomy (NCBI): domain Eukaryota; kingdom Metazoa; phylum Mollusca; class Bivalvia; order Mytilida; family Mytilidae; genus Mytilus; species Mytilus edulis. The sequence goes on from NC_092347.1 coordinate 97,765,053, forward strand.
TTGCAAGTAAGAAAATTTCCACAATGGGATTGGATTGTCTCATGACTGATAACCACAAAATGACTTATATATACATATTAAAAATGAAATATTCATCAGTGCATACATATTCTATAATTGAATTACCAATCCTTACATCACTTTTTAAAAATATATTGTGACTTGAACATAACCAACAAAATTCTAGGAGTGAACTTAAGGTAACCTGGATATTGCTTGCCTTTTTTGTTTTATTACATCTTATCTCTTGCATTGGAGATATTGTGAGTTTGGATTTGTATTGATAAGGATCAAGAAAGAAAAATACAATTGAAGTATGAACACATAGTCAAGACCAAGAAGAATATTTATTTATATTAAAATAGAATGTGCACTAGATTAGCATTGACTTATCTAAAATATGCTCAAATACTGTGAATTTGTGTGATTGGTGCTCAATTCATCTTCATTTCATTTTAGAAAAATTAATACGAATGCTAGATTCAGGTTAGCTTCACATGAAAAAATTAACATGAATTTCATGTTAGCTGAGCTCAATTCACATTAATTGAACGCGAGTTTCATGTATAAGCTTGTTTCAGGTGAATCTCACATGAAATTTGCCTGTGTATATATATGGAAAACCAATGTATAACCCATTTAATTCACATTAGAACTTCCATACATGTCAACGATCATGGTAATTGGACAAATAGGAATACATTTTGAAAAATATTTAATACAGGCACAATGCCTTTTACATGCAGAAATCACGCATGTATCACAGGTGTATTTCCTTACACATGTGATTCACATGTGAAACACACGATCACATGTGTATATTATGCGTATCACACATTTTGCAAAATTTTTAATACAGGCCTTTTGTATGCAGAAATCACGCATGTATCACAGGTGTTTTTCCTTACACATGTGATTCACATGTGAAACGCATGATCACATGTGTATATCATGCGTATCACATTCGTTTTTCACACATGTGTCACATGCGTGGCATGAAACGTCTCTTTCACATGCGTGCGACACACATGTGAAACGCATGTGTCACGCATGTTCACATGTGTGGCATTTTTACCAGTGTAGGATATAAGAGGAAGAAAAAACTGTAATGATGGATAAGTGAAAGAGTTATAAATATTATATTTATGAAGTATAATAAATTTCTTATGTAATGGGTTTAGATTTTTGTAAGACTTTTACTTAGTTGTAAGAATAGATATAATAATTTTTCAGGGAGTTACTTGGACAGGCTTGGATGAAGCCATCAAAGTGTCATAGAGCACCTCATGTTCTCCTTGTTAGTAAAAGATTCAACGAAGTAAGTAATATAATAGAAAAAACAAAGGATATAGAGTATCAATCCATGACATATACACAACAAAAAAATACACAAAAAGCTAACGAACAGTGCTGTTATTGCTGTTCTTCATATCAAAGTCTAAAAAGTGTTTTTTTAAAACAGTACTTTTGAGTCAAGTTGGACTAAATTTTGTATAAGTTATACTTCATTATCAATCTTATAATCCTACAGCGTTGTAAATTTTGTGGTAGTTTGCAGGCCTCAAAAGCAAATAAGTTATGGGTTTAATCACAGCTGGTTTGTTTCTATTTCTATGAATTTTTGCTTCTTCACAAAGCATGCAGCATTAAAAGTAAGATCAAAGTGTTCTGCTGATACAATTTGATAAAAGTGGCTTGAAGGTTCATATAATTGAAACAACAACTCAACAAAAAAATAAAACTTCACAGCTTATAGCATTTCTTTAAGGGCACACAGTACTAACGTTACTGCTTAAGTACTACCTCGCATGTTATTTAAGGGAGACAAATCAATACAACATTTAGTTTAATGTACAATTTAATACCAGACAAGAATTGTAGAATTAACTTTAGGTTTAGATATCTGTCACCAAGGTCCACTCCAGAGCACTGTTAGATAAGGGGGAGCTAACTCGTATGTGCTGGAACCAAGGGACAGGGGGTCAGTCTATCGCTAGACTTAATGTTCTGATAGGCATAGCTAAAACGCAAGGAAGGTTTTCATAATTTAATTAACGATAACGATTTAAATGAATGATAACAAATCAATCAATAAACAATGCCAAATAATAATAATCTAATTAAAGTACAAAGTATCAATTCAAAATAACAAATCCAAAGTAAAACTATTTCTCTTTAAAATGTAAAATATAAAATAAATGCCAAAACTACTAAAACATAAAATGTACTTACCGTATATTTTCGAATTTAAAGCGCATCGTTTTATAAGCCGCACGGCCGTTTTTTGGGGGGAAGATTGTTTTTGTCCTTACATAAAACGCACCTGAATATTAAGCGCACACTGAAGAAAACATATATTTATTCTACTGACCTGATAGTGTCATGAATATTTTCTCCTTTTGTAACTCACACCGTAATTTGTTTCATTTCTATTTTCAGATTGGTGAGAAAGTTGAGAGTATTTTTGAATATATTTATTTGTGTCATATTAAAATAAAAAATCGTAATAAAATAATTATACTTTTCTCATTGTTTTAATTATGCCAGTTTCGTTTGATGTTTTTTGTCAACAATGGCCATGTGTTGACAGCTTGGGTGTCCATTGAACCTTGTTGTTTTGATTAAAATTAGTATGGTATTGATTGCTTGTTTATTGTTTGAATTGGCATTAAGGATTTAAATTAATCTTAAAAATGTATGCATGAAAGGTCACCCAAGCCATAAAACTGCCATTGTTTACCTTGATTATGACCTACTTACCTGTACCCACGTGTGAAAACTGTTCACTCAAAAGTCAAGATTTTTTTTTAATTAAATCAATCTTAAGAATTTTATTGTTGTCTATAAAATAAAAGTTGAAGTTCTGAACGTAACAAACATTTTTCAATTTTAATTTGGATGAATACAACAAACAAAACAATTTACTTTTTGCAAGTCATTGTCTATTTTTAAATGAAAGTGTTATGAGCAATGACAAGGGGGATTAAAAGAAGACGGCAATAAATAAATGTTTTAACAGATTAAATTATAAAAATTAGTAATCTTTTTTTTTTAGTTAAACATCCAATAATATTTCGTAAAGATATTTCGTTTTGAAACACAATAAAACGACAAACAGTTACTCTGCAGTATTTTATCCTGTTTGGTACCTCTTCTCAAACACGATTATCTCTCTTTGTTTATGAAGCACTTTAAAGTGTCGATTTAAGCACATGCATCACCATCGTCATTTAAAGAAACTTGTAATATTGGCCAGACACACAATCACTTTCTTTATTATTTCATTAGAAAATTTTATATTAAAACACATTAAATCAACTAACAACTACATATTTATGATAAATACACAATTAATATCCTGTATGGACACAGTTATCTTTCTTTGTTTACGAAATGAACACTAAACACATGGTTATCGACTTCCTGTAAACCAACAATGATTGAATGAAATAAAAACAAACGATTTAGTTAATATATTTATTTATTCATAACAAAATATGCAACATTAACAATTTATCAAGTCACTGCAAGCACTTGACAATCTGACTGTCTCCAGAAAACAAATCCAGATATTTTTTTCTTTCACCGTCGTCCTGAAAACAGAAAATAATACTTACATAACACGCACCCGAGTATAACACGCAGGGACAAAGACAGAGAAAAAAACCTGCGGCTTATTTAACGATTTATACGGTAATCTCAATTTCAAAATATAAAAGTCTCAAAATAAAAGTTTTCTCAAAAGTATAATTTTCTAAAGTTAAATTATGAGTCAGAGATAAATTTTGTCTCACACTACACAGTCAACTGGTAGACTGGTAGACAGTCTTATAGGTCCAGTATAATGACATGAGTAGTGTGAGGTTACGCTTCCAAAACACTGACTGTTTTTACAAAATTTCCCAACAATATTTATACTAAAATCCGAAATAACTCAACTTGTCCCGACACGTTAATAATACTCTCATTAGCAAAAATAGACATTAATTAACAAAACCTAATCCTATAATGTTTTGATAAAATCTTAAACTTTCAAAGTGACATATGCTAATTACAATTAATATTTCAAAATAAAGTGCTTTGAGCAAACTGTGACATTTTGAGTACTAATGCCACAGCATAGGTAAAATTAAATAAACACATTAATTAAAATTTTACTAAATACAAACAAACATTTTCTTTCTAAAAATAAACATATTTTTTATCCAAAATAACACTAACACAAATGTAAGCCAAATAACACACCATGACATATTCCCCCCTACTCCAATATGTTTGTCCCCAAACATGATATATACATTCAGTAATAAGAAATAGTATGCGTGCACTCACACTAAGTCCTAGAACTACCTACCCCGAAAAAAAAAAATGTTTTAGAAAAACTAAATAGATTTACATGCTACTAAAATACTATTTTCAAGTCTCAAACACTGTCCTAACGAGTCACAAATTATTTAAAACAAATCACCATGGATTTATCTCACTTTGGAACTCTCTAGTTAACTCTTTTAAGAAAGTGTTAATGCATCCATTCGGCACTTCATCAAAACTCTGCCATTCTGGAGGCATATTTGGGTTCATCCAACTTAACAAAAATTCCATTTTTCCACTATTGTCAACTCTTGCTTCATGTAATTCATACCCCTGACCACAGCTACTAAAGTCTTGTTTCAATGTTCCCTGGTGTTTTTCCTTAAGATAGCTCAATTTCTCCTGCAGCAATCTCTCCTCAAATATTGTTGTAAAGTATTTGATAAAATTGTGTGCATGGTTACGAACAGATGTAATGGAATGCCACCTCTGAATAATTCCGGTTTGAATAAGAAAATAAGCCCTTTGATTTATAAAACGCACTGCCAGTAATTTTTCAGGTTGTGAATAATCCAAAGAAGGGTTGTTATTAGTTGATAGCATATTTACAGATTCCTTTTGCGAATTGGTACTAGTTTCGTTATTTTTTTCATTTCCTTGTTTGTCAGATTTATTAAAGAATTTATGCTTGGTTTGATTCAGAGGTCTTTTTCTCTTTTTCCCGCTCATAGTTCTATCTGCATGGAATTGACGCACTATATTTGTCGGAATTTTGCATGGAAAATGCCACTCAGTTTGTCCTGTTTTGAATTTTATTTTGTAATATAGTGTACCATTACCTCGATTTGAAGCCATTAGACGGTCAATGTTTTCTTCCCTAAATGGAGTACAATTTCCACGTTTACAATCTTGACACGATGGTTTGGTGTTGCCAACAGGTGGATTGCGTGGTTGGTTCTGGTTGTTGTTACCAATTCTCTGGTCTCTGTTTGGTTGTTGTCTATCATTGTTGTTATCATTTTGCTGTCCCCTGTTCTGTTGTTGTCCGTCATTGTTGTCTCCATTTTGCTGTCCTCTGTTCTGTTGTTGTCTGTAATTGTTGTCCCCATTTTGTTGTCTTCGATTTTGTTGTTGTCCGTCATTGTTATCTTGTCGACCTATTTCGTCTGGATCTAACTCGTCTTCATCATTTTCATGTTCTTGAGGTGGATTAGTTGGGCGAGTGTTAGGGTCATAGTATGGTTTCAACCTATGAGCAGTAACTAGTGACTTCACTTCTTTGTTGTTCGCACAATTTCTGATTCTATATGTGTGGTTTGATCTATTCACAAGAGTTATATAATATGGACCTACCCATTTACGATGCAATTTTGGAGCCTTTCCTACAGGAACTTTAGTACAGTATAGCCAAACTCTTTGGGTAGGTCTAAATTCTGGTTCCTGAGTATTCTTGTCGTATTGGCGTTTATTTCTCTCTTGGGCTACTTCTATGTTCTCTGACGCAATTTTCCTGGTTCTCTCTAAATTTTGTAGAATTCTTCCCAAGAATATCCTGTGATCTTGGGCCAAATGTTCCTTAGGTATTAAAGAAGTGTCTATCGGTAGACACATCTCTCGTCCAAACAACAAGAAAAATGGTGAGAAATCAGTTGACTGAGTTGCTGGAGTGGCTCGGTATGCCATCATGATTCCTGGTAATAGATGAACCCAGTCATCTTGCTGATCTTTAGCATAACTGCGAATAGATTGGAGAATAACGGAGTTCATTCTTTCTACAGATCCATTGGTTTGCGGATGATAGGAGCTCGTTAAATGTCTTGTAATCTGAAACATTTCAGATAATGCTTTTACAAGGTTCGAGGTAAAATTCCTGCCGCGATCTGATATGAGAACTCTAGGTGCTCCGTATCGTGTGATAATCTCCCTGTACAGTATTCCTGCTACCTCACCAGCTTCTTGTGTTTTTAAAGGGAATATTTCACTCCACTTAGAATAGCTGTCCACCACTAAAAGTACATGCTTGTATTTGTCTGGAGTTGTAGGTAGACCACTAAGTATGTCCATATGCCATCTACTAAATATGTCATCACTTATTTGTGGTTTAAGAGGTGGTCGTTTAGCACCATAATTCCTTTTCGATTGTTGACACACTTCACATGTCTTAACGTATTGTTTAATATCCTCATACATTGAAGGCCAAAAGTACTTATTACGAAGTGATGAGTATGTTCTGTCGAAACCTTGATGACCACCGCCTAGAATACAGTCATGGTAAGACCTTAAAACGTCGTCACGTAAAATTCTAGGAACAGCTATCTGTTTCACTAAACGCTCATTTCTCGGTACTTGTTTACACCTCTTTGAATAAAAATGTTTTAAAATTCCATCCTCTATTTCAAAATTGTATGATTCTGCTACTATTGTTCTCGCTAAAATTGCATCATCTGGTAATTCTCTATTAAACTTATAATTGTAAATTTCGGAAAAGTCTCGACACTCTTTTTGATGTTTGGATAAATTCTTAAGTTCAGGTTCTTGAATTTCAGTTTCTTGTATGTTCGCGATTACATTTTCCTCACTTTCTCCTTTATAAAAAAACACAGTTTCAGTGTACTCCTTTTCATTTATATTGTACAAATGTTCTGCCAAATCGGTTGAATCTTGTGCTGTTGAATTTGTGTACTGTTGTCTGGATAGACAATCGGCAGTATTCTTAGAGCCTTCACGGTGTATAATCTTGAAGTTGTATCCCTGAAGCAGCAAACTCCATCTTCCTAGACGACCTTGACAGTCTTTTATTTTCTGTAGATACTTCACGGATACATTATCAGTATACACAGTGAATTCTTGATTTGCCAAATAATGTTTGAAGTGCTGTATACCATCAACTAACGCTAAAGCTTCTTTTTCTGTGATATGCCACCTAAGTTCAGAGCCACGCAAAGATCTTCCACCATAAGCAATGGAATGCTCAACTCCATTCTGAATCTGACTCAGCACATATCCCATTGAATATTCTGAAGCATCTGTTGATAGAATAAATGGTTTGTCAAATTCTGGAAACACAAGGATAGGAGCAGATACTAGTGCATTTTTCAAAGTATCAAATGCCTTCTGACATTCCAATGTCCAGTTAAATTTCATATTTTTCTTTAAAAGTGATGTTAACGGTGTGGCAATACACGCATAGTCCTTAACAAATTTCCTGTAATAGTTTGCCATTCCTAAAAAACTTTTCACTTGTTTCGCATTCTTAGGAGTTTGAAAATTGTTCACTTTTTCTGTATTTTCCGGGTTTACTTTAATTCCATTTTTTGAAATGATATGTCCTAAATATTTGACTTCTTTCTTTGCAAATTTACATTTTGACGGATGTAATTTTAAGTTAGCACTGCGTAAATTTGTAAACACTAAATTTAAATGTTGTAAATGTTCCTCAAAATTCTTGGAAAAAATTAAAACGTCATCTATGTAGACTAACGCGATCTTAAAATTTAGCACTTTGGTCATTAAACACTGGAATGTCATTGGTGAATTCATCATACCAAATGCCAGTCTGTTGAATTCATACACTCCCTTGTGTGTGATGAAGGCACTTTTGTATTTTGTGGCAGGGTCTAACGGTACCTGCCAGAATCCTGAACGAAGGTCGATGGTCGAATACAGCTCCGGTTTGGCATCAGCTAAAGTATCCAAAATGTCTGACATGTGTGGAATTCCAAATGAAAGTGGCTCAGTTATCTTGTTTAGCACACGGAAGTCCACACAAAAACGAAATTCGCCATTTTGTTTCTTCACTAGAACTACAGGGCTGTGGAATGGTGATGTAGACTCTTCGATGATACCATGTCTCTCCATCTCATCTAATTGTCGCTCGATCTCAGCACGCATCTGTGGTGATTGACGATAAGGTGCTAAACTAACCACCTTATCGCCCTTTGTATGAATGGTATGATAGTGCATTTCAGTTTTACCAAGTTCAGATAAATCCTTGGCTTAAAAATCTATAAAGTTTCTGTTGTTGATTTAAACTTAAGTCTGTATCACTTAAATTAATCCCTAAATCAGCTAATATATCATCACTGTTATTGTTTGAATATTTCTCACTTTCTAAAACACTGCATAAAAATCCTTCATCTTGTTCTTTGAAAGCATTAATATTTCTAAAGTCAACTAGTTGTGCAACAGCAATTTGTAATTTCGAGTCCAAATAGATAGTTTGATTTGTTGGATTTAAAAGTCTGTAAATTCCCATGTTGCTATCATCAATTATTGAAACTGTTTTTCCCCCAGCTATAGAAAAGCGAGATTGAAGCTTATGGCACGGTTCTAAAATTACTGTACTTCCCATATGAAATTTTGGAATTTTAACTGGTATAATTGTTTCTGATTGAGGTTCTAAAATCACTGTATTCACGGTTTCTGCCAAAGCTATAACTGCACTATTATCTTGAAAGGTTGCTATGGTAACATGAGCAACACTATTTTGATGTTCAATGTTCATTGCTGTATTCTTTTGAGTCGGTATTGTTAAAGTCATGTTTTCAAAATCTGTTTTCACTTTATTGTCTCTCAAAAAATCTAATCCTAATATAGCTTTTGCATGTAGTGTTTCAAATATACGGAATTTCTGGTTAATTTTGTATTGTCCAAAAGATAGCTGTAGCACTATTTCACCAATTATTGCATGCACTTCTCCACAGACACCAATTGCACTATTGATTGTTGATCTCTGTATCGCTGTAGTGGTGTTTAGACGGTACAGCTGATGTTGACTGATACAGCTAAAAGAAGCTCCACTGTCCACTAAACATCTCACTTGGTGGTCTTCTAGTCCAATTTCGACAAAGTTCCTCTCCATGGTTGTAGTAAACTGGAAACTTGCTGTTCCTGGTATTACACTGGAAAGCTTGGCACATCTGTCTTTTTGGCAGCACCATCCTTTTGAAATTCTCTTTCTACCCATGATGAAATTTCTATTCCAATTACCAAACTGAAACTAAAAGTATTTTTTGTCAGTATATTGTTTATGTCCTATTCTCTCACCTTAAGTTACTCATCATATTTTATTAATTACGCAAATAAAATCTCTCCTGAACTAAATGTTAAATTCTATAAAGTTTTGCACAAACCAATCTTATAAAATTATTTGCACAAGTACAGTTTCTCCTGAACTGAATTTTAACTCCTGTAAAGTTTTTGCACAAACAAATATTTATTTAAAGCTAACAGAATCACACCAAGAATCAACATACATCTATACTTTTCACTTAAAAGTTATTAAAGTGTATTATAATAGGCAAGATGTACTTATCTTTTAGTTATGTGTTGTTGAATCTGCAACTTGTCTCTCCTGCTACTGGTTCTCTCTTCCTCTCATTGTCTCTCCTTCTGTAGTCTCAATTTTGAAATTTAAGTTTTAAATAATTTTGAATGAATTTTGCCAACCTACATTCTAGCTATGCAGTTTCAGAATCTCTTTTGTATCATGCCTCGGGTCAATCCACCATATCTGTCACCAAGGTCCACTCCAGAGCACTGTTAGATAAGGGGGAGCTAACTCGTATGTGCTGGAACCAAGGGACAGGGGGTCAGTCTATCGCTAGACTTAATGTTCTGATAGGCATAGCTAAAACGCAAGGAAGGTTTTCATAATTTAATTAACGATAACGATTTAAATGAATGATAACAAATCAATCAATAAACAATGCCAAATAATAATAATCTAATTAAAGTACAAAGTATCAATTCAAAATAACAAATCCAAAGTAAAACTATTTCTCTTTAAAATGTAAAATATAAAATAAATGCCAAAACTACTAAAACATAAAATGTACTTAATCTCAATTTCAAAATATAAAAGTCTCAAAATAAAAGTTTTCTCAAAAGTATAATTTTCTAAAGTTAAATTATGAGTCAGAGATAAATTTTGTCTCACACTACACAGTCAACTGGTAGACTGGTAGACAGTCTTATAGGTCCAGTATAATGACATGAGTAGTGTGAGGTTACGCTTCCAAAACACTGACTGTTTTTACAAAATTTCCCAACAATATTTATACTAAAATCCGAAATAACTCAACTTGTCCCGACACGTTAATAATACTCTCATTAGCAAAAATAGACATTAATTAACAAAGCCTAATCCTATAATGTTTTGATAAAATCTTAAACTTTCAAAGTGACATATGCTAATTACAATTAATATTTCAAAATAAAGTGCTTTGAGCAAACTGTGACATTTTGAGTACTAATGCCACAGCATAGGTAAAATTAAATAAACACATTAATTAAAATTTTACTAAATACAACAAACATTTTCTTTCTAAAAATAAACATATTTTTTATCCAAAATAACACTAACACAAATGTAAGCCAAATAACACACCATGACATATTGCTTGGGCATCTAGAATTCAATGTTCTACATTAATCATGGTTGAGTATCTGTACCTTATGTCGGCTTTAAATCTCCTTTTGTCTTAAGACAAGTTGTAATACATTCAACAGAAAGTATCTTAGATTAAAATCAAACAGTATTCCTCAAAGGACAAAAGTTAGATAAAACCAAAGATCTATGTTTCTATTTATTTCTCTCTAGGTTAGTAGATTGGTTGTATCAGAAATTGTCGGTCGACAGACTTTGACAGACAGAGTAGTGTGTATAGAGAAATGGGCAGCCATTGCTGATATCTGTCGTTGCATGCACAATTACAACGGAGTACTCCAGATATGTGCAGCTTTTGTAAACAGTTCTGTGTACAGACTGAAAAAGACGTGGGAGAAACTCACAAAACAGGTTAGTTTATTTGTGATTTTTATTATGAAAATAGCATGATTATTGAGAATTAGGCTTCTGCTTTAAAAGATTAATGTGGGAACATATATCTTTTACATTTTAATCACTTCTATATTTTGTATTTTAATAACATCTCTGTTGGTTTCATTGAGGTGCTCTAACATTGATAGGTTTAGATTAAATATTAACTCGGTTTGAAAATAAGCTTTTCTATAATTTTCTTTTATACTCTTATTGAAAAAATAATAATCGTTTTAGACCAAGCAAATGATAGAAAGATTACAGACTTTAGTATCATCTGATGGGAGATTTAAGAATATGAGAGATGCTCTACACAGGTAAAAATACTGACAAGAAATTTTTCACAGTAAAATATGGAGAAAAAAAATTGAAAATGAAATCAGTTTCAAAATATACATACAATATACACAGATAAAAAGTATTTGATAAATAAAAGGAGAAGTAAAATATAAATTAAAGACACAGAAATAAAACTTCACAAACTTTTAGAGAAATCTAGAGGTCAACATTTGCATGGTTTTCAAAGATGTGTTTATCTCAATGCCGCCTGACAGCTAATAAATAAACTGAACAGAGACTCAGTACAAAGGATGATTATAACATGGTACTGCCATGAGGGTATGAAGATCTTTTACCGTCATGCGTCAAATGGTAATTTACTGTTAGTGTCAAATTGGTTAAAATTTTATTGTGATTTGTCAAAATATCCTGATCATCAATCATCAGAGGTTTCAAATAAAGTTCGTAACCGACAATTTCGAGAAAAAAAATTACGTGATTTGACAAAATAAATTAAAAAAAAATATATAAAAATATCTGAATTTACAACAATTGCAGTCTTTTATTGATATAAATGTTTTAAAACATTCACCTTAGTTTGAAGAAATGAATATATATAAAGTAACTATAAAGTTTATGTGTCTATTTTTGATAGATGTGACCCACCAACAATCCCATACCTAGGGATGTATCTAACTGACCTATCATTTATAGAGGAAGGTACACCAGATTATACAGAGGAAAATCTGATCAACTTCTCTAAAATGAGAATGGTAAGTACAGGTCAAAAGATCACATTTGGAACTATAGAAAATTCTTTTGATAACTCAGATGACTTTAAGGGAAGATGAAAACATGAAATTAATAAGTTCTAAAGTGATCTTCATAAATATTTCTAACTCACAAAATTATTCAACTTGTTATTTATGACACCCTTTTTCAGCTTTGGTGTTATAATTGTTTCAACCAAAACATTCTCTTTTTAACAAATTTTTCCATACTAATATTTAATTCTCTAGAGAAGTGACTTCATCGTCATGGATATATGTGCACATATATATTTGTTTTCTGTTTTCAGATTGCCCATGTTATACGAGAAATCCGTCTATTTCAGCAGACACCTTATAGGATAGAGCATCATCCAAGGGTAAATATTTAATTATATACTGTCAAGGGGAAAATTGTGGAAGGGATTATTTTTCTAATGTCATGATGAAGAAAAAATGTGAAAATATAACCTTGCCAACAGACCTATGAAATAACAAAAATTAAGCTACAGGAGAATACCTTCTATAGTGTATAAAAGATGTAACTAAGATTTTAAACCCATTACTGTTTAAGAGGATGCACATCTAATAAAATGTATTAGATACATATACATTGTACATGTAGATAACAATAATAGTAGAAAATTGACATCATTCCAAAATGAACTGCCATTGTCGTAAAATAGTTTCATTGGCACTAGAATTGTGACGTAAATCTTAAGCCTGGTCAAACCAAAGACTTGTAAATTGGCATTGGCTGCTTCTTCAGTAAGCACACGTCTTTTAAGGTGTAATTGCAAAGACTGAAGTGCTCCAAGTCTGTTATTTGTTAGTGACATGTCTTCCTGGGGTATGTAACCTTGTGAAAAGACTAAGTTGAATTGAAATAGACTTATTAACTTTAATATTTTTTATTTCAATGTAGCTGAGACTTTTGATTCTATTTCAGGTGACCAACTATCTTCTAGATCCTGCTAGATTACTTGGTGATGAACAAACTTACAAATACTCATTAGAAATAGAACCAAAGCAATCACGTTTATCAACTGTATCCCTGCCCCCCTCATGACCATAGATTCAACATAATAACTGGAATAATGTGAAGGATACAGCGTCGTGTCAGGAAGAGTTTTTGAGTGAAGTTTTTAGTTTGGATTCCAAATACTTGACTTTGGAGATTTAAGTTTTTTCAGTGAACAGATATTTTAAAGAAGGATTTGAGATTGCAGTTCAGTAGGTGTGTTTGGAAGCAGAAGGATTTTTTTATCTTAAATTTTGTACTACGTGTGCTTGTAATATTTTTATACAGCAGAATTTTGGACAATTTATACATATATATGTATATACTCAGATATGAATTATCATAAACATCTCAGAGAACACAGAATACAACATTGTCAATGTGAAACTTGGAGTGATTTATATGAAAGTGGATTTATGAAAACATTCCATTGATCCAGATTGTTGAGATATTGTTTCCTTGGAATTTAAAGGCTTAATGCTGTAGTGTTTGATAATGAAATATATCAGATATCCAAATAGATGAATTGATACAAATCCAAGGATTAGTATTCTAAATATGGACTATTTTACTCATTCCAGTGAAGCACATGTAGCTTATCTGTTAGTGGAAATTTATATTTGTTTATTTATTTATATATTGTGATAGAAGTTGGGGTTTGGACCAATTTTAAATACACAAAGCATTTCAGTCCAGATTATAAACATGGGGTTCGGACCAATTTTAAAATACACAAATCATTTTTGGTCCAGATTATAACAGTTGTAACTATGGATCTATTCACATCAGATGTTTAGATCTGTCTTAACTTTAAGATTATATTGGTCTTCTTCCATGGTGATGATGATTGTAACTTGGGACCATCTACTCTATGATACTGTTTCCTTATTTTTGTTGTAATTAGGGTTTCTCTTGGATGTTTAAACTCTTAGAGATTCAACCTAAGTTGTTGTATTGAGCTTGTGCTTTGGTATAAAATAGTTGTTAGTATATTAAAAAAACCTAATGCATGTCTTGGGGCATATCCAATTTTCCAATGTCCATCTATTTTATGAAGCAGAAAGGGAAATGTTTATGTTAGAAAATGTTAAGTAATCATAGATATTTTCATGTTAAACTGAAAAGCAGATTTTGATCTGATTTGTGTAATTATAAAATTGTTTTATTTCTGTGATAGCCTTTTAAAACTAATATATGTATATCTCAGTGCAATCAAAAAGCTTTATTTAACAAGTGTGCAATATGTTTGTGCAATATCTATTGACAATTGTCATGGTGACATTTTTTTAAATACATGAATACTTGCAGTTCAAATAACTGAATAAGTTAAGTCTTACTAGGAAGGAATCTGTGCAAAAAAAAAATGGTTGTATAAGAATGGTTACAATTTCTATATGTTCTTCAGGAGTTTTTGATGGAGCCACCCCTTTCATTGCTAAATCATTCAATTGATAAATATTATCTCAGATGTCAAAACTTGAATTAATGAACCTCAAGTAGTTTTCTTTCTTTAGATTTACCTTGTATTTGGAAAGATGAAAACTATTAAAAAAAGTTTTGTAGCCAGAACTACTTTGAAGGTCACCTCTGAAGGTCACCTCTGTAACTTTTCTATTGTTAGGTTAGTAAGATATGGTTGTGAATTATTAACATATTTTTGCTCATTGTTATTTCTTCTCACTGTACAGTGTTTGTGTGTTTGTGTGTTTGCTTGTTAGTTGTTTATCTATAATGTTGCAATGTTATAAATATTTATGATTTCCCATTGTTTGTGCCAAAAACAACCAATATCAATAAATTAAATAGTATTTAGGGACAACTAAGTTTTCTTACCATTTTTTTTTTTTTGGCATTAAAGAGTTGATGTATAGTTTTCATCCTTTCCTTCTAATATAAATGTTACAGTTCCTAGGCTAAGAGCTATAAACCTTACCTTTTTTTAACTTTGAAAATTATACTTGGAAACTATGAATTGTTTTTAATAAAATAAAGAGTAAAGATCTTAAAAGCACCAAAATCGCATTAAATTTAGATGCAATGCATTTTGTTAAAATTCACATTAATATTTACATTAAGTTTATGTATATGTATAAGTATATTTTAGGGATCATTATATATTTGTCACACTATCCTCAATAAATTTTAGAAAGCATTAAATTCTGAAATTTAAATAAATTACGGTATATAGGGTAAAGCTTTCTTTAGATAAGAATCTAAAGATTAATGTTTCTGACTTGTAAAGAAGGCTTCAAATTGTTTTAAGTGAACAAATATTTCTGGAAAAATCAGGGTAAATGGCAGGAATATTACCAAATCTAGAAAACTGGTAAATTAAGAAACAAATCGTTAACACAGCTAAACAACTCATTTTCATACTTGTTCAAAGTTTTGAAGTACTTACTATAATATAACTCATATTGTGGCTGTTTTTGTCTTATTTGAAATATGATATCATAGCTTTCCTTAAAGTTTGAAATAGTGCCAGTATTCTAACATAGAACATGTATTACTTGGTTGTATTCTATGGATAATAAAATGTGGAAAATGGGGTTCTGAGTTTATGAAGGTAAAATTTTATCAAAATGTTTTAACATTTTTAACCCCAAAAAGTGTTAGCCGTTAATTTTTTCTGATATATCAGTATTCCATTTTCAGTTTTGATGCGTTGTGTTTTTTATTGTTTTGTTGTATAATTATGCTAATTTGTGTATTTTCTAATATGTAATTTGTATTGGTCAATCAGCTTTCTCAACTTATTAACAAAAGTTAAAGATGTTGGTCACATTTTATTTCTCTATGAAATTTAGATTATTAATATTTGGCTGAAGTCATTCAAGATTCTTTGTACTGGCTTATAAGATAGTATCTAACATTGATTATGCATAATTTGATGATTTGACTAGATTATTAAAGAAAGAATGAAAAAGTTGTTTTTCAGAGGACAAAATAAGATTTAATGCATTTGTTTATAGATGTAGTGTATAACCTTGTTTTGAGTATCCAAGGTCAAGTCTAGTGTTTGTGATTCAGGTTTCTGGTACATAATAAGAGTGTACTAAAGGTTTGTACGGTATTTAAAAGAAATGCAGAATATATTGAACTATTAGCAAGAATTAATGTTACACACCATCTCCTGGATATCATAATATCAAGCATTTTCCATTGCATAGTATACTGGGAGTTCTACAATATACTCTTTGAAATAATAATATCATGATTTTGAATTCTTAGCTTTTATTGTTTAAACTGACAGAAATATTCAAGCTCACGAGTTTATGCTCAGTATTAATGGAGACATAAGATGCCAGTATCACCATGGAAACTGCTGTATGAAAAGTATTTATATTCAGAAAAATGAAAGAGATAAAAAAGGCAATCATCTATTTCATCTCTGTTATAGGAAAGAAACCAGAGTGCACATGTTTTTATTTAACTTCTTATTGTTTTATGTTGGGGAAAAAAATTGTGATATTTATTTATTTGTTTTTAATGAAAAGATTTTGTTTGAATTAATGTTTTCATTTATATATATATTTTTTATATTTTGAGAAAAAATAACACTATTCAGTGATTAAAAGAGTACTTGGTGTGTCCATGCACATCAGGACTCATATACACTATTCTGTGATTAAAAGAGTACCTGGTGTGTCCATGCACATCAAGACTCATATCTCAGGTATACTTATCACAAAAACATTTTTCATAAAAAAGAAGTGTATCCCTGTGAAGTGTAGGTCATCATGACCTATTTTTCATACCTAAAGGTGGGACTACATTGCTCCTAAGTGATGCATGTATAAGGTAAAGTTTTACATCATAGTTTATATCTTGCATATTGCAGCTTAAGTGAGTATGTCAGCATTCAGACAATTATCAAAATTCTCATGCATCACTTATTATTGTTGTAAGTTCAAATTATTTGAAAAAAAACTGCAAACAGATTTTTTAAATATACGAACCAATAACATCAACAGCTATCACAAAACCATTAATCATTTTACAAAGGTAAGAAGAATTTTTACTCTGTAAGTTTTGAAATTTTTAATTTTTATGTTTATTTTGCAACCCAAATATTTTACCAAATGAATATTTATTGTTTACAATATCATCCTTGCTTTACACTTTTAAAACATGATTCATTTACATTGTATTGTTTTAAAACAAATTAATTTACACACATTTTGTTTAAAATTATGTGCAATATTTTGTAGTACTTTTGTTGTCTCCCTTTTTTGTTTTGGGGTAATTTACAATGAAACAGTTGTTTAGATCTAAGGCAAAATGTCATTTGTAATTAAATGTACAAATATGAATAACTCAATGTATTTAATGCTAAAATATTAATTGAATAAAACAACAGCCAAAGGCCACCAATGGGTCTTCAATGTAGCAAGAAACTCCTGTACCCGTAGACGTCCTTCAGCTGGCCCTTTAAAACTATGTATACAAGTACAGTGATAATGGACGTCATACTAAACTCCGAATTATACACAAGAAACTAAAATTAAAAATCATACAAGACTAAGAAAGGCCAGAGGCTCCTGATTTGGAACAGGCGCAAAATTGTGGCAGGGTTAAACATGTTTATGAAATCTCCCCCCTCCCCCCTATACCTCTAGCCAATGTAGAAAAGTAACTGCATAACAATAAAATGAAGTTTACATTGTTATGAACTTCTGTATACAAAGATAATTGGCAAAAACTTTAACTAGATATTCCAATGTTGTTACTTTTGTAATTTGCTCTTTCTTTTGCCAGAAGTCTTACAGATTCAGATTAAGACTTTTCAGAGGAACTATATAAGTTTCTTTGACTGAATTAACTTTTATTGTAATGAATTTTGTTTGTCCTAATAGAAGTAAAAAAGTGTTGGGTTCTATGTGTTTTCCTCAGATGTATATTAGCTACAATGGTAATCATGATGAGTGTGTTTTTGTAAGAAACTTTTATAGCCCTTTTTGGCAGCTGAAATTGTGTTTAGCCAAGAAAATTTGTTGATTTTCTTTATTTCTGTGTTGAGAATAATGTACTTCTATTTAAGAACTGAAACTCTATACTGGTAACTATTCTATATGTATATTTTGTCTGTAGATAGCAGAAAATTTTTCCCTGTAATGGTATGTGTATTGATTACCGTTGAAAAAATGTTGTTTTACCTTTTGAAACTCAACCTTTACCAAAAGGTCAATGTTAGGTCCTGCCCTCACCAGGTGTCTGTTGTTGTCTTCCTCCATCTTTAATTTTTTTAATCTTCTCAAAAAGAAGTCTTTGTGTTAATGAACTTACCTGATTGCATCTTGTTTGTAAACTGTATTAAATTGTAAACCTTTTTTTATGTTTTTAAGACAATTTCTATAAGGCTAGAAAGGTACTGTAATAATAGCAAATGATCAGCAAAATGGGATCTAGAAATAAGTTAACTTTACTGAAAATTGTCAATCAATTTCTTAAAGAAGTTATTACCGGTATCTTTTTTGCTTACAAGTTCAAATAAAATGCTAAGTTTAACAGTATTTATGACATCACACGTTTTCAAAATTTAATTTTCATTCAGCAAGATAAAAATATCTTTTTACCAAGACCATGAACTAGTTTACAGTAAAAAATACTATGATAATTTGTTTTTTAATACGGTCTTGTATCCTTGATAGCGGACATGTGACATGTCTGTTGTGTTTTACAGGAAGTACTGCTATTTTTGTACTATTATTGACAGTTTGTATAAAAGATAAAGAGGATGAAAACCGGTCACTGAGTACATTTTCAAGAAAATTATAGTGTCACAAAGATGAGTGATTTTTATCCCTTAGTATTCTAGTTCTGTATATAACTTTACAATTTATATTACCATATATTTGTCACCCTTCAAAGACATGGTGAACAACTATTCCTCTGAACAGTTCGGACACTGGTTTCTTTCTTTAAGATATCATGATGACATGAAAGAAAGGTTTGAAATTTAGAGTTTCATTCCTTAAAAAGAAGCTCACGTTTGCTTTAACCGTTAAATTTGTCGGTCTAACCATTTGCTGTCAGCAGTTTATTTTCAAGCAGCTACATATACAAAATCTGCTCCTTTGTCAAGGAACCAACTATCTAAATTATTCCAAACCAAACCATAGTACCAAAACCATTTATCAGGAACACCAGACCAAATGGTATATACAAAATCATACATCTACTTTTGTTATAAACTTATTGATAACTTTGTTGTCTCAAATTGTATTGTTTTTGTACATTTGTTGAAAAAATGAAGAGTAATATTATGTTTCTTTTGAAGTGTACATATTTTGGAGTTATTTCCCCTGTACAATATTGTTGTTTCTTCCTCAACTGTTATGTGATATGTGAACATTTTTTAGAAGTTGTTGTGTAAAACAAAGCATTACAAAAAAACTTTATTATGTAAAACCACTGTATCATAGATCTTACTTAAAAACTTTTTTCAAATGTAATGATTAAAATTTTATCTTCTTATCATTTTTTTTATTTTTAAGCCAATCTCCCTGCT
This sequence comes from Mytilus edulis, assembly GCF_963676685.1. Lineage (NCBI taxonomy): Eukaryota > Metazoa > Mollusca > Bivalvia > Mytilida > Mytilidae > Mytilus > Mytilus edulis. Next base: position 97,784,762 of record NC_092347.1, read on the forward strand.
GACTACTATGGATTCATTATTCTTTGGTGGATATCAAGTTTGTGGATTTCTTTGGTAGAGGCAAACAACAAATTAAAATGTTCAACAAAATATGAACTTCCTATAAGCTTGTACAGAAGCTTTAGTAAATCTAATTTTTGTCGAGCCTACAACTTTTGTTGCAGAAAGCTCGAAAATAGGGATAGTGATACGGCGGCGGTGTTAGCTAACTTCTTAAAAGCTTTATATTTTAGAAAGTGGAAGACCTGGATGCTTCATACTTTGTATATAGATGCCTCATGTTATGAACTTTCCGTCAGTCACATGTCCAATGTCCTTGACCTCATTTCATGGTTCAGTGACTACTTGAAAAAAAGATTTTTTGTAATGTTAAATTCTCTCTTATTATAAGTAAAAGGATAACTATATTTAATATGTGCATACCTTGCAAGGTTCTCATGCCTGTCAGATAGTTTTCACTTGACCTCGACCTCATTTCATGGATCAGTGAACAAGGTTAAGTTTTGGTGGTCAAGTCCATATCTCAGATACTATAAGCAATAGGTCTAGTATATTCGGTGTATGGAAGGACTGAAAGGTGTACATGTTCAACTGGCAGGTGTCATCTGACCATGACCTCATGTTCATGGTCCAGTGATTATAGTTAAGTTTTTGATCTGTTTTTCTCATACTATAAGCAATAGGTCTACTATATTTGGTGTATGGAATGATTGTAAGGTGTACATGTCTAGCTGACGGGTGTCATCTAACCTTGACCTCATTTTTATGGTTCAGTGGTCAAAGTTCAATTTTTTAATTTTGGTCTATTTTTCTAATACTATATGCAATAAGTCATCTATATTTCGTGTATGGAAATATTTTATGATCTATATGTCAGTTGCACAGGTTTTATTTTACCTTGACCTCTATTTTATGGTTCATTGCTAAGTGTTAAGTATTTGTGTTTTGGTCTGTTTTTCTTAATTTATAAGCTAAAGGTCAACTATATTTGTTGTATGGAAGAATTGTTAGCTGTATATGTCTGCCTGGCATGGTTCATCTGACTTTGACCTCATTTTTATGGTTCATTAATCAATGTTTAGTTTTCTTGGTTAATGTTGAGTTTATGTGACAGTTGTAATAAAGCTTTATATTTAGGACTATCAACATAATATCACTGATTAGTAAAAAAAGCGAGACATTTCAGTGTGTGCACTCTTGTTTCATGAAGACATAAATCCTTTTTTTTTTATGCAAAAAATTAACCCTGTTTGTCTTTTGGAGTGCGAAATGGCGCAGTTATAACCAAACCATGATGTCAGTACATGCTGATTATCAACAAGTCTGTAGTAATATTGAGTTTGAGCAAATTCTGGTTGGTTTAAAGTCAGAATGTGTTTAAATACGATGTCTTCTTGTAGACTATAACTTTTTTAACTAACATGATACAAATCTAGCTCAGCATGTTGGTCATGTAAAAAAAATGTATAACTGTTATAGGAGTTGTAAAGTCTGTTTCACAGAAACTCTCGTGCTTGGTAGGATTGATTGCCATTATAGTTTGATTATTGATATATATGGGTTTCCCGAGGGGACAAACAAATAATGGAAGATATAAAAAGGGGGAAGATTCCAAAGAGATAAACAAACTCACAAACAGAATACAAACTGACTATGCCATGGGAAAAAAAAAAACGAACTCAAAAATGACCAGAAGACAAACAAGTCAAAATAATACAAAATAGAAAATTAAAGACTAACCCCAACAAAATCTGGGCGATATCTCAGATCTCAGGAGATCCTGCAACACATGTGGCAAAGTGTTATGTATAATGAATTGAAAATGAATTACTAATAATAAATGACAGTAGTATAAGACACAAACCATGACCACATTCTAACTGCTACAAGAAATATTTGGAGAGTTAAGGTTAAGCCGATAGAATAAAAGCATTTTGATGCAAAGTCCAAGCTTGCTCTGACAATTGACAGCATTCTATGGAATTTACTGAATCTTAGATTAATAAGTACAGAGCAATTTTGGACTATTTGTTACAGTGACAATTCCCTCTAAGACACTCTTCACACAGACCTGCCACAGTGGTTCATGACTAAGCTTTCTGTGTTTATCCCAACTACCTCTGTGTCAAGAGCACCTATCTAACTCCTGCCTTAACTGGGCTTCTTAATGGGTAGAGGTACTTGTCTCTGTAAGATTTTCCCTCAGCAAATTGAGTAGATGATTTCTGCCAGAATTCACAATTTGTAAATAAAATAGTTTATATTTGCTTTTAATTCTAATTTCTTTGTGCTTGACAGAGAAGAAGCAAATACAACTTTGTTCAAGTGTTTGTTTTGACCAAGTCTTTGTTTTGTTCAAGTCTTTGTTTTGACCAAGTCTTTGTTTTGTTCAAGTCTTTGTTTTGACCAAGTCTTTGTTTTGACCAAGTCTTTGTTTTGTTCAAGTCTTTGTTTTGTTCAAGTCTTTGTTTTGTTCAAGTCTTTGTTTTGACCAAGTCTTTGTTTTGTTCAAGTCTTTGTTTTGTTCAAGTCTTTGTTTTGTTCAAGTCTTTGTTTTGACCAAGTCTTTGTTTTGACGAAGTCTTTGTTTTGTTCAAGTCTTTGTTTTGTTCAAGTCTTTGTTTTGACCAAGTCTTTGTTTTGACGAAGTCTTTGTTTTGTTCAAGTCTTTGTTTTGTTCAAGTCTTTGTTTTGACCAAGTCTTTGTTTTGACGAAGTCTTTGTTTTGTTCAAATCTTTGTTTTGACCAACCTGATTTTATGCATTAACCTCCTGCTTGAAAAATTTGAACAAGAAAACCAAGGTGATATGAAAATCTCTTGTCCATCACATACCAATAAACCCACTACATTTCTGTATGATCAAGTTTATAAAAGTGAAATAGAGGATAGAAACATAAAGGTACATGTAAACTTACTGATTTTCACAGATTATTAATTTTTCATTTAGCTCATTCTAGCCAGTTCAGCAGCAATTTAATTGATTTTCAAATTGACTAGATGTTTTTAAATAAAAATCAGAAAAATAAATAATTTGTGAAAATTATTTAGTTTACAATACTTGGATCTTTCTAAGAAACAGGCTATTCAAAGTGTATATGAATCATTAAAAACATAAAATTATAGATGTAGATTTCTATATTTAAGTTACAAATGCTGTATTCAAATAATTATAGGAATGATTCAACAAAATCAAAACAAATACAGAAAAAAAAACAAAAATAAAACTTCAAAATTTACAATGTACACTTGTACATTCAAATTAATTGTAAATAACAAAATTAAAACAAATAAATGCTACAATTGAAAGACAATGGTTTATAATGGCCATTCTAGTTATCACTAATATAAGGAGATGAATTATATTAGGGAAACATTTTTTTGGTGATTAAATATTTCGGAGATAAGTATGTTTTGTCTCTGTGACCTAACCACAAATGCTAACATCTTAAACTATACAATTATGTCTTGCTTTGGAGTTGCTTCATAGAATGGAGGAAGAAAAATTCTCAGATTTGAATATTGATTATTAATACTTTTTTGATAATTTAGATTAATGACACTTTCTTGATCTCTGAAGAGGAGGAGATGTTAAAGAAACCTGTGTGCACATTCAATCATTTATTGGCAAATGATTTCCTTTGGTATTCATTAACCAGCAACACATTAAGGTTTATGTACCCTTCTGCAGCCATTTTTGTACGAATTTTTCAAACCTCAATTGTATCAAAACTAAAGATATAATAAATAATAGAGATAGGCCATTTAGTACATGTTCCAAGGGGAAACTTGATGCAAAGCATTATTTTTTACTGTTTCATTGCATTTGATAGAAAAAGAGGACTTTGTGGCAAATAAATCAAGATTTTTATAGAAAATCCACAGCCTTTAATACAGAGATTTTTGTTATAAAATTTGAAACATAAATTACTCACTTGATTTTCTATGATGTACTAGTTTTTATTTTTTACAAAAAGTTCTAAGTAACCTGTAAATTCCAAAACACCTCGTGCTGAGTCACTAAAGTCGAGCCTAAAAGGTGTACTTGATTTTGGCCATATTTATACTTGTCTTAACCACATTTATAAACTTGTTTTAAGGAAATCAATGCTAGCACTGCATGCAATAATCCTATATCTATCAGTCATCAAAATGCCAAATATGAGAGTACAAGGATAAAGGCTGTGGATTTTCTATAAAAATCTGGATTTATTTGCCACAAAGTCCTCTTTTTCTAATAAATGCAATGGAACAGTAAAAAATAATGCTTTGCATCAAGTTTCCCCTTGGAATATGTACAAAATGGCCTATCTCTATTATTCATTATATCTGTAGTTTTGATACAATTGAAGTTTGAAAAGTTCGTACGAAAATGGCTACAGAAGGGTACATAAACCTTAAAGTTCATAATTTGAAGGTTGACAATGCCACAAACTTTTCCTAAATGACCATTTGTCAGATTCCAAAAAATAGATGGCAAAAAATTGACCATACCAATATCAGCGAAAACACTTTTTTCTGTCAGATTGTAAGGTGTTTTTGAAAATATACAGTAAATGCAGAAATTTTCGTGGAGGATTTATTTTTGTTTATTTTGTGGAAATAATATATCCATGAAATTAAAACCCCAAAGAAGATTTAACTTACATATAATATCACTTCCATTTACCTGAAACCATGAAATCTTATATAGAGACAAAACCACGAATTTTTAACCCCACAAAAAATGAATATTTCTTCAGTATATTCTTATAACTGAAATAAAACAAATAATCATTAAAACAGATTTGAACAAATCAAGACATCAGCAGTTATAATTCATAATTAACTAGAAGTTAAATGATGCTTCTAAATATTATATGTAACAAAAACAAATTAACAAAACTTAAAACAATTATCACAAATCAGTACATAGTACAGACTTAAAACAACACAGTAAAATAACATATATATGTCTACACTGGGGGTTTAAACAAACATGAGACCCCTTGCATGTCTATGTATACACAGTAAGTAACTTAACAGTACAAATACATGTATAGATATACATAATAAGTAACTCTACAGTACATGTTCATGTCTACACATGGGGATATCGACATACAAAAGACCCCCTGTGTATGTCTAGGTAAACACAAGTAGGTAAGGCTTCAAATTAGCTGAGTTCTCAAAACTTAAACATAAAACATAAAAATACTGTTGAAATGGATTCAGTTATACATTCTATCACTAAAAGCTAATGTCACATAAGTGTTGCCCTTATGTGTTTCCATTGGTCAGAATTCTTTTTGAAATTATCATTATGGAATCATGCAAGATTATGTCATTTTAGTTCTAAAGTTAAATTTTTTATAGCCATCAATCCTTTTGTTAATATGAAATTGACAGCATGTATTAACTTATTTACTAATTCAAGAGGCCTTAAATAAATACTTGTAAACTTTTATTTGCTAAATTTTTCTTTAAGGATAGAATCCAATTTTGTACCTTTTGAATTAACTTTTATTTTCTTATTTAGAATATCTTCATTTTCTAAGTCTTCCCCTTCTTCTTCAGACATGTCATCAAAATGGCTGTCATCAAAAGCATCCATATTAAATACCCGCTCAGGTTTTTTACGTTTTCTGACTGATTTTGATACAGGTGATGTTTCTATACCTAAACCTATACCTGTTTCCAAGGAAACAGATTCTGGATCAAAATTTTCATTTTTGTCAAATTCAGTTTCATCAACAAGTGTATTATAGAAATACTTTGACAATTGTTCATCATTATTTAGTGTATTTTCATCAGATTCCTCAAGCAGGCCGACCCCTTGACCTTGGAGAAGTTTTCTAGGGACTGATTTTCTTCCTTTCCTTGGTGATTTAGAATCAGGAGAAGACAATACTTGTTCCACACTACTAGAATCATCCATTTCATTATGTACTCGACCAGATGACATCTCGTTCAGGAAGTTGACTGCTTGCTCTTCCATGTCCTCTGTAGACTCGTCCAGTCCATGTTTTACTTTCTTGTGTCTGTTTAAATTTCCTTTATAACAAAAGATTTGAACAAATCAATTAGTAAATCATATAAAAAAAATGCTAAAAAAAATATCAACTACTTTTCATTAATAATAAATTTGATATTAATCCTGGAAAAATTAAATTTTGTTTCTGAATTCTGCATGTCACATCAAAAATTGAATATAAAACCATATTTGGGACAATATCCCTAATGTGCCTCAAAATGAGGAATTCAAAAGTCATGTGAAAACAAAAAATCTCTGTGTAGTGATATTGGGCATGTTTCTATTTTTTACAAAGGACTGAGCTTAACCATGTGTGTTGATTTAGAAAGTAGGGGAACATAGAATAAATATGTAAAGACTATGGATCTATTAAATGTGTTCAAAGTATTAAAATTTCACAGAATTTATTGTGTTAAAAAAAAGGATTTTTTACCACGAGGAGCCAAATCACAAAAGTATACTTGGGGTTTGCTAATTTACAGAAAAAGTAATCTCACTTCGTACCCCGAAAATTTAACCACATATATGTGAAAATGTCTCAGCTTCGAAACGAGCCATCATACATATCAAAGTTAACGATATGGACTGAGCAACAGAAGAAAACGTTACCATTACCACCTATGGAGAAACTAATATGCATCTTGACCCTTTTGTCAAATCTTTTTTGTTCTTAAGGTGGCTCGGGACTATTCGACTGCGCATAATTTCACGCATGAATTACAAAAGTATTTGTCGTAAATTGGATATAATTTTTTTTAATATTTTGATTGATTAGGAATGTCAAATCATTGTAGTTATGTAACTAATAGACTATTTTCGTTATTATCGGTATTTTTTAAAGGGTCAAAATGACAATTCACCCATTTTCACCATTTTCCCGCCAAAATTTGGGTTCTAAGATAAAAAAAAAAAATTTCCTTATCGGTGACCTATGTTTTTTATTGGCTCATTCTTTGAAGCTATATTCCAGCTTTTCATATAACAGTTTTGGACCAATTGTCATAGAACGTTTTTTTGATATTCCGAAAAAAATATGTCAACAACTCTATTTCCCCTATCATTTCATTGAAAAATGGTCCCTTTAACATACCTGTTTAAAAGTAAAATTTTGAGCTTAAATGGTCCGTGACCCCCTATTTTTTTTTTGACCAATTTGAATCATTTTCTTTACAGAATAAAATAACCAAAAATACAGCACTTCTGATAGAAACTTCGAATAAGCCCGAGCCACCTTAAATTACAATGTGACATGCAGTTTACCAAAAATTTTGATAGACACAGACATGCAAATTAAAAGTTATCTTGTTATCTACTCTCTATTTACCATTAAAGTTCTTCTTTAGAGTAAAGCTAGCAATAATTACCTTTGAGAGTAAATGTACTTCCACAAAAACATGAGTAAGGTTTTGTGTCATTGTGCATATGAAGATGGCCTTGTAAGTTATGTAACCTCCCAAACTGTTTACCTGTAAAAATACATCAATATGCTCATTCAAGAAAAATCGTTAAGTGTCAAAATTAAAATTGACAATTTTATGCAAAATGAAAACAATTAATATCTTTTTGATATCATGACATATACATGTATGCACTGCTTTCACTAAATATACAATATATATGCTTCAAAAACTATGTAAGGACAATCAGGTAACAATAACAATTTTACAGAAAAGACAATTTGTTAAAATATGAATTGATGCTAGAGGAAGCTGTTGAATAAATTGTCCTTCCACAGACTTAGCCTTTGTCGGACTTAAAACTTTCTGTAAGTTGTCTTTTTTATACCAGTAAAGGTCAATAAATAAGTTATAACGTGTCATTTTCTTTGGTAGTGAATATAAAACTCACTGGTTCCTAGTTTTAACCAGAGTTTGCAGACTTAAATTGTGACTGTTCTGTGGTAGTATTGTATGGTGACCTATAGTTGTTAATTTCTGTGTCATTTGGTCACATGTAGAGAGTTGTCTCATTGACAATCATACCACTTCTTCTTCTTTGCAGGTATGCATTCAATACGCGTTAAAGTTCCATGTTTTGAATAATCATGAAATTCTGTATCAAATAGTTTGAATACTTTCACATGCACAAGATGAATGTATAAATAATCTAATTACATGAGTGTATAGAATAAGCAATTTGAAATGTTTAACATACATTTTGTACACAACATATTAATGGCTTTGTATTTCAATGATAAAACACGTCCTTACCACAAAATTTACACTGGAAAGGTTTAGTTTTACTGTGTACCACTTGGTGGGCTTTGAGGGTTTGTGGCTGAGTAAATGTTTTCCCACACACTTCACATTTGAATGCTCTGGTGGCATTATGAATTAATACATGCCGCATCATGTTAGCTTTCTGGTTGAATGATCTGCCACAAATATCACAGGCAAAGGGTTTTTGTCCCGAGTGAGTGAACTGGTGAGCCTTCAAATGATGCTCCTGAAAAACAGATGAAACATACATGTAGCATATCATATATATCTATCCAGTACTTACCTTCACTCATATTTAAGAATTTTCTTATGAATGTAGTCAAGAAAAATGCATATCAAATTCCAAACAATAAATAAAAGATACAAGTCCTTTACACATAAATCAAAATATGCATAGAGAAGATGTTCTTTAATAGAGACTTTCATTGCTCACTATATATAGTATAGGTTTTTGCTCATTGCTGAAGGCCCTATAGTTGTTTGCATCCTTAAAATTTGGTCCCTGGTGAAGAGTTGTTTAAAAAACAATCATACCACATCTTCTTTTTAAATTCATACCATTTACATATCAGATTTAGTATGACATTAGACAAGAATAAATTTATCATCCTGTTCTGTTACTTACCTTCATAAAATCCATACCACACTCTGTACAAATGTAAGGTCGTGAACCTTCGTGTGTGATCATGTGATCCTTCAGCTGACTAGGATACCTGAAGACTTTCCCACAATATTTACAGATAAGTTCTTCTCTTTTTTCATGAAGCACTAAATGAAGTTTCAAAGCCTTTACAGAATCAAATTCTTCACCACATTCATCACATTTTTCTATGTCTGAATTATGTTTTTCTTTATGAGTCCTTAACTCACTAGGGTAAGCAAAGCCCCTCCCACAAATATCACAAATATAAGGCCTACTTTCTAGATGAACAGTCTGATGTCTTTTGAGATGACTTATTTGTGTAAACTCCTTTCCACAAATAGTACACACATGTGGTTTAATGTTATCATGTGTCAACATGTGTGTGTTAAGGTGGCTTAGTTGTTTAAAATATTTTCCACACACCATACAAAGATGTGGTTTAATACCATTGTGATCTAATATATGAGTGATCAAGTTGTGTTTGGTTGTGTAAGATTTTGAACAAAGCTGACATTGCCATCGTTTTTGTTCGCCATTCTGGATGAGCTGACTATCGAGAATCTGCACATTAATTTCCATGCGATCTAAGTTTTTATGAAGTTCTTCATCGTTATCTGCCTCTATAGCTTTCAACTTTTCCATAACATGATAATATGTCTTTTTTTGTTCTGTTTTACTCTTTGTATCTTCATCATCACTTGGATCTTCAGGTACAATATCTTCGTAAGTATTTTGACCTTTCTTGAAATTAAGAGACATTATTCCTCCTGACATTAAGTCTGTTGGGGTCAAGTGTTCTATGTTATTTTGAGATTTTTTGGTGACTATGGAAACAGTCACAACAGTACCAGTGTGGCCAACTGATGTTGTCATGACAGCTGGTGCAGCAGCTTTATTAAAACTAGGGGAGGTAATTGCAAAGGGATGTAACTTTTGTTGTAACTTTTTCATTTCTGGAGACATTTGTGAGGTTTCTGATTCATTGTCATAAATATGCTCCACAGATGCATAAATAGAATCATTGGATTTTGGAAGAAATTCATCATGAAATTCTTCCTCTGATGTAATCGCATCCTCTTGTTTTATCTGAACAAATGTAGGTTTCTTCCCTTTTCTCTTCCTCGATGCTTTTCCATCTTTATCAAAATCTGTAGTAAAAGACTCGTCAATCTCAGGACCTTGGTATACTAATGGATCATTGTTTAGAAGATTATTTTTCAAAGATGTGTATTCCTCATCCCAAACATTCACACTTTCAAATTTTTCAGCAGTAGCTCGAATAAAAGTATCAGCCTCTGGATTATCAAAGTCTTGGTTTTCACCTGATGAATAAGAATATCTTTTCTTATCTGTTTCTTCATGATCTTCACTGACTACAGAGGGTGAAACTTCGGAACTAATCTGTGATTTAATATCCTCTAGATTTGGGATAAAAGTAGCATCTTTGTCAATTTCCAGAACATCTACACCAATATCTGGTCTTACGTCAGTCTGTGCAGTTAGCTTTCTAGGTCCTGTACATATTCTACCAAGCAGTGTGAATTTGACAGTCTTAGGAATATCTAAGCTCTTTTTCACAGATGGCACACTTGCGGCCTCAATATTCAAATGATTCACATTACTGGTAATACTGTCTTTGCATATTGTCATAAAATTTCTTTGATTTTGTAAAGTATTAATATTTTTGATGTACATCCTTCTGATATCTTGATGTGATTCTAATTTCAAATCCTCCATTTCTTCCTTTTGTAGTTTATTGACGGGACATGTTGTCTGTCCATCTTTGTCTGTTAATTTGGATAATACTGGACTGGTAGTTAGATGAGCCCTTGTGCTATTTGGAAGAGTTATGTTTTCTATGTAAAGCAAGGGTACATCATTGTCATCTGTTTCACAGTCTTCTTGTGGGTTACCATCCTCATCCTCCATTCTGTGAAATAAGACAAGAAAGATGAAGATCACAACTGCTAAAATTTGCTTATTATTTGTGTGTTAAATTCTATGCATATCTAATAAACTTGGCAATTTTTGGTGAAATGAACAGGTGCTATTGCCTAATTGACTATTTTTGTTTGCTTGATACATTTTTCAACAGCATTTGAACAGTGGGAAAGAGGTAAATAAGTAAATTGTAAAATGAATGACTGCAAATAACAATAACAATTTAACACTATTGCTTCAGATAAGGGTGAAGGTTGGTACTTATTAAAATGTTTAAACCCACTGCATTTGTTTGCACATGTCCTAAGTCAGGAATCTGATGTTCAGTAGTTGACAGGCTATAAAAATGAAAAAAAGGACAAACAAACAAATATATAATTACACAAGACACAACATAGAAAACTAAAGACTAATCAACACGAACTTGAGTAAAATTAACATACATAAAAATTGACAATCATACCACATCTTCTTATTTATATTTGTAGGACTCTAAAGTGCAATGGGGATGCTAAAGTATGATGGTCACGCTAAAGTGTGATGGTTTACGCTAAAGCCTCCATACGCTAAAGGCGATGGTCGGCGAAAGTATAAATGTACGAAACGTAGTTGGATTCTGACGTTAACGGTCGTTTATACAAACCAAAAATGAACAAGATTAAATAAATATTGGAAGCGAACAGATGCATATTAATGTTTACGTTTACGTTAAAATATTGATGATTTTATTGAAAAGTATAAATGTTGGTGAAATAAAGGTACACAATTTCAAGCGTAAATCATAAATTGTCCATTAAAACATCAGTTTGTATATTGTAGCAAAACATTACATGTATAAATACTCGCTAAGGAAAGGGGGAAAGCTCGAACAACAACCCCTTTCTCTCGCATTTAAACTTTAAAGCTTGTACAAATAAATTTTATTCAGTTATTCCGACAATGACCGAATTTTGTGTTTGCAACTGACAACTTTAAGGGGATGTATTTATATAAATAGGCTGTGTAAACGGCAAGCTACATCAATTATCCAATGCGACCATAGTCCTGAACATGCATGAAATATTTGCCACTGAACGTTAAACAACCAACAATCAATCCAATACGTCCGAGTTGTTATATAGTCATTTAAAGGAAACATAGTATGTTGTGACACCTGAATAACCTTTTTAGCAATTATTATGTCAGTCTTCTAAATTTAGAAACAGTCACATAAGACTACCGTTAAAGTAAAGGCCTATCGCATTATATGTTATATCATAGCAAACTAAATTTTGCAAAAAGACTTGTTTTTAACATTAATGCCCTTGAACATTTCTCTTTTGTTCCATCGCACTTTAGCAAACAACACCCATCAAACTTGAGCGTGAGACACCATCGTACTTTAGTGTAGACCATCACACTTTAGAGTACCATCACACTTTAGAGTCCTACATATTTAATGTATTAAAGGAGCAACCTAATTTTCTTCACATTAAGATAGTTACCCATTTTCAGGATTATTTAATTAGAATACATGTACTGGTACTGTGGCTTGGGGTAGAGACATAGGCGAGAAAATTTGGTTGATTATATAGGGAATCACTGAAGCATGACTAATTATTTAATATAAGCTATGAATTATTTCATTGAACATTAGTTTAAAATTATAATTGTAGTTACATATACTAATTTCTTGTTTATTATACCTATTTTGTTTATTTTGTTACAAATTGTAAAGTGATTTATATGTCAATAATTAAATCTTACATACTCCACTAATATGCAGGGTTTATAATTTCACATTTTTGGCCTCAAAACTATTTTTCCCTTGGCCTATCAAAATATTTTGACCACGCCCCCTGTCAATGATGGAGTGAAAATGGCGGAGGATAAAACAAACAACAAATCAATCTTTCTTCCTCTTTTATTTAATCAATAAATAAATACTTTCATCATATAATTGGCTTGGCTATTTCATATCGTTATTGGCACTCTGCTCAACATTTTTGAAAAAGGTAAACAAGTGTGGAAAGACAGATCGAAAAATGGAGGAGACTGATCGGCCACCCATTTAAACCGAAACTTACGGTGTATTTCGGTTTGAAGGCGAAAATGACATTTATAAATTGGTCATGTAAACAATTATGCAAATGCCTTTTATCCTTAAAGTGCATAGTTAACAAAGATACATGGAAGGAATAACAAACCTGCATGGATAGAGTGATCGCTGCAGTTTTCTTGCATTTATTTGCGTATGAATATATTTCGTCTGCCAAAGAGCACCTGCAAGAAATATGTGTATTTGATTGCAAACTTATCAGCACTTAATGTATCTAGTCTATAAATGCTTTTTTTTTCATTTCTTTTATTTGGTTCATTTGTTAGTTTGTAAAAAATCTGAATTATCTTTATCATCATATGCAGTGGATTATATTTATCGGAGGGTTATAAAACCGCCACATTATGCATGCTGACCACTGACTGAGTGTGTGTAAAATATCTCATTTTATGTCATCACCGTTTTATTGCAACATGTCAGGGCAATGAGAAAGGTGAAGTGGACATTATGTGTTTGAGCAGCTAGTCTAAAGTTTTAGCACATGTATAATTTCCCAAATAACATATATATAGGAAAACTTTTAAAATGTTTCAAGAGAGATAACTCTTCCCATCTCTATCTTTCTCTCTTCTCCCCCTTTTTTCTTCATGTCACTGACTTTTCTAAGAGACCATTCAATCAGTGAACTTTAAAAGAGTCTTCAGATGTGAAAAGATGTTCTATTGCTGATTGACCTTGTATTGAGATATCATGCACCTACATCTGTATTGGAAAATCTTGTATAGTCTTGACAAGTATTTGTATAAAAAGAGAAGAAAAATATTTTAGTGTCTCCTAGTCCAAATAATTATGACGTCTGGCAAGGCTATTTTAATTTTTTCTGGGACGCCTTCACAAATAATTATGATGTCTGGCAAGGCTTTTTTATTTTTTTCTGCGACGCCTTCAGGCTATTTTAATTTTCAGGCGTCGCAAAAAAAAATTAAAATAGCCTTGGACTAAGTGTCTCCCATCCTCAGTTCCTGAGCTACCCACACTGTTAGTGTGTCCATATTTTGATGAAGGTAGTAATGCCTTACCTTCAATTGTCAAGCCTTCATCATTAGGGTCAAATTGATTAAAATCTTGAGGGGATTTGTCAGAGGTCTCATAATTAAAGGTGGTTAAAGGGTACCTTCATGAAGAAGAATGGTTAAGATTCTTACCATTGAAATGATTATGACATTAACCATAATTTTTGGTGCATGACAATAAAATGTGCACTTTGATATAGACAAATAATAAAATCAAATGATTTAATAAAAATGACAATTCACGTTAAATTTTTTCCAAAAATAACAGTAACAATAATTATTTGAGACCTCTGACGAATCACGGTAAAATCTTAATCAATTTGATGGTAAAGGTCATTACTAGAACTACCCTCATAATTATCCTTACCGTTTTTTTGGAAAAACAATTAACTTGATTGTCAAAATCAGTTTATATATTTTTTTTAAAGAAATTGTATATTTTATTTTCAGGCTGCTGTACCAAAAATTACCATGAACTTCATTTGTCAATTTTTTTACCACAATTAGTCATAAAGGTACCCTCTTTTATCAGTACTTTTGATATTGATCAGCAGACGCAAATCCAGGATTTGTTGTTAGGGGACACTCCTGAAAATAAATAGTCAATTTTGTGCCTGTCCCAAGTCAGGAGCCTCTGGCCTAAATGTTAGTCTTGTATGATTTTTGGGGAAAGACGGCTTCAAGCCGTCAATCCCCTATGGGGTTGACCAAAGTGACATTCCCTCACATCATTCATTTTGTTTTTATAGTGTGGAAAACCCCCCAACAAATCTTACTTAGATTCAAGAGAAGGAGACCCAGAAATGAATAGTTTGACTTTAAACACTTTTTTACACATTTCCCTTCTGTTTCTCAAGAAATTATGGTATCTTGAGCTCTCCTTTACACTATTTACGTTTCTTTTACAATCCGGAAAAATTAGTATGACGAGATATTCTAAATATATCCAACCTACATTGTATTTTATAGTGACATCATTCTTGGGAGAAGCAGGGATATCCTTCACCAGTTCACTGGTTATTTCGGTCTCACTAATTAGCGACAACAAGAATTTTAGCGACAACAAGTGTCAACAAGTGACAACAAGTGTCAACAAGCGACAAGAAGCGACAACAAGAATTATTTTAGCGACAACAAGCGACAAGAAACTATTTAGCGACAAGAAAATTTTTTTTTTAATTAAAATTAATTATTGCAATAAATATTAAAAGAATATGCAAAAGAAAATAATTTTAGCGACAAGAAAGTTAAAATTGATAGAAAAAAATTAAACATTATTTACATCATCTATTATGAATAACAGCCAGTATTACGTTTAATTATTGTATTATGAGATTACTTTTCCTTGTGTTTTAGAACATATTATTTATCTTATAATTTGTTTTTTAAAACTCTTTTCGTGCAATATATATTAAGCTCGGAAAATGAATTATTTGTGCATCATTGTCCTGAAAATATTGACACAAATTGTGAAATACAAAAAATTAAAAATTAAAAAAAGAAGCTTAATCTCTTTCTTCTTCACAAATGTTAAATTTCTTCATCTACCAATATACTAATATAAACTTCACAATCTGTTTCTTCCTCACAAATGTTTCATTTTTGTCTATCAAATAAAACATTTTAATTAGACATATCTGCTCGTATATTTAAAAAAAAACCATTAAATACAAATTTCTTTATTATCTAATAAAAAAAAAAGTTTTTTGTCGCTAAATAGTCTTCTTGTCGCTTGTTGTCGCTAAAATAATTCTTGTTGTCGCTTGTTGACGCTTGTTGTTGCTTCTTGACGCTTGTTGTCGCTAATTAGTGAGACCCTGTTATTTAAATCATTCTTAGAGATCGTGCACTAATTACAAATTAGTATTTGTTAAATCTAAACATAATAATGTTTGCTGTAGATGATTCAAACATCAACATGCAATACTTTAATTTGTAGGTCAACAACTTTCAAAACAAACAAAGATCGTGGGTTTACATGAGATAGGGGAAAGAAACGATTTTATTACTTTTTTCTGTAAAAAATTCTGTTTTGAGAATCTTCCTCCAATTCAGGAGCACCTCAATTGATGAGTAATTATCCCCTTAAATAAAAGTTAATGTATTTAAACACTTAAAATGTGACATTTCATTGGATTAGTAGTCTTCCATTAAAACTAAATTTTTGTTTACCTACATAATCATTGTAATGGTAAAAAAAAAAAAAAAAGTTTTAACATATTTATTCATGATATTTACAAATATTTCAAATTTAGGATTTGGAAACAAGCTTCACACAGTTTACATCAATCATATTGTTTTTTATTAGTACCTGTTTCCCTGTGATGAGAGTTCTAACTGGGAACTTTAACAATGGAAATTTAAATCTGAATAGATTTTTCAGTCTACACTTTCTTAAGGGGGTACCGTACACCTAAGAAAAGATAACTCTTACTAAAATTCTGAGTTAATCTAACGTCAATTAAGTGTTTTAAAATACGCCTCATATTACAAGCGTTTTATTGACATGGAATAGTTGTTTACCTGTTGTTATGAAGCAGACGGTACATCACTGTCATAATGGAACAGCGTAAACGTAATACGTTTGGTAAATTTTCAAGATCTAAATCTGCCGATAAGAAATCGAGTCGTTCAGATTACTTCAAATGGTTAAATGATGGCAGGAAATTGGAAGATTCTCCGCAAGTCGGCTTGCGTAATGATCATGGCAATTACGTATACGAGTATCTGGATGTTGGGGCCGAGGCTGAATTGGAAGGTGATAACACGTCTGATGTATCAAAATCTTGGACAATTGGGAGAAGAATTGTAGAGTGGAATATGCTGTCGGAAGGAATGTATTGCTGTACTTGCAAGTGTCCACTTCACCTGTCAGATATTGTAGGAGAACGATTGTTTGGGCTAGGTGGTCTACTGATGGTAGATTGTAAACTGTGTCATACTGTTACTGATGTGCATTTTGGGAAGAGAGGACCATCTGGAAGTTATGACATCAACACAAAAGCTTCCATAGGTATGATTATATCACATGATTGTAAATTATACTACTAATTAGTCTGTATGATGCTAATATTTACAATTTTTGTTTTACTGTTTACAGGGGCGGATCCAGCCATTTTAAGAAGGGGGTTCCTAACCCAGGACAAATGGGTGTTCCAACTACATGTCCCATTCAAATCCATTGATTGTCCAAAAAAAAGGGGGGTATCCGAACCCCCCCCCCCCCCCTGAATCCGTGCCTGGTTTACATTTAACATGTTGCATTGTTTATTTGACATTTGACATAATTATATTTAAATGCATTCATGATTTTTTGTTTAAAAACTAAAAAGAGTCCTTGGGGTCAATTACTACTAATTAATGTGTCTAACTTAAACAGTGCATATATATATTGCTTGCAAACTTGGGCAAATTGTTGTGTTAATTGTGAAAGCTTTTTAGATTAAACATGATTAAGGCATATAGGAGACAAGTGCCTGTGTTACATGTATAGCAAATTAATTGTTGAAAATATTGTTATTGTCAATAAACATCAACAACTTTCAACCACTCCATTCTTATCTTCTTCATAGCCTAATTAGGCTTTGAAAAGAGTTAAAATAACTAATTATAAGCTGTGAAATTTTTTTTAGGGCTTCACCATTAAATGTACAACTACATGTACATCATCATATCATGTTAATATTCTTAGATATTTTGTAAGCCAAGTCAGAGAAATTAGCACAGGACTGACAGCTTGTGTCCTGTAAATTTATCTTCAGTTTAGGAAATTTTATAGAATTTTACAATTTTAAGAGAAAAAAATTACCATCTTTACTAAAGTTTATAACACAACTGTTTCTTAGTCTTAAAAATGTAGGTGTGTATATTTTCCATAATTAAATTTAAGCAATCAATTTTCTTTCTCAATTTTTGATTATACCTCATATTCTATTAAAGGAATGATACATGCAGGGATGGGCCCAACTCATCTGCAGAACTTTCTAGCAGAATGTAACCTGCCATCCATTACAGAGAGCACATTAAGGAAAAAAGAGAAAGAATTAAGTGGACAAATTAAAAATGTAACAATCCAGTCCTGCAATATGGCACAAAGAGAGGAAAAGTCACTCAGCACTAATGGCAATGTAAGTATTAAATGTATGCATACAAAGTGGAATATCCAGACTATATGCCTCTTTCTAGAAAACTCAGTCCTTTTTAACCCCCCCCCCCCCCCCCCAAAAAAAAATATCCTTATATTGTGTAACTTCATGGAGAATGATCATGTAATGCTTCATTGTTTATTATGGACTATAATAGGACTGTGTGTCTTATGAAAGTAAAAAATGTATATATATAACATCAAACATGTTTTTAAAGTTAAAAGCTGATTTTTTATTATTTCATAAACAGAATAAACAACCATACATGTACATGCATGTACAGATCAAGACTTTTCACCACCTAAAATTGCATAGGACAGCAAAATTTTTATTTGATTAAATAGTGAGGACCAGCAAAATTTCTTTAAGGACCACAAAAACAATAATTTCTAATTTCTTGCAAACATATGCACCCAAAATATTTTTTTGTGTTCTTAATAATGTATTTGCAGCTTACTACACAACTAGGTATCCTAAAGGTTAAGGTACATGTAAGGTCAATTTATAATAAACTTGCTGGGACTTTTTTTTTTTATAAGAAATGCAATCCAATCTAGAAAGATTGAAGCAAGTTTTGATGGTGGCTGGCAAAAGAGAGGCTCTGGTTGGAATTATAATAGTAATACAGGTAAATACATAATTATATGATATAATGTCTGACATTCATGATTTACTTACTGTATGTTGTTAAAATTTGCTGAATCAATTACTAATATAAATAACTTAATTGGACAAAGCATTAATTTCACTATTTAAATTGATATGAGAAGCTGTAGTTAAAGAAATATTTTCCCATACTTATATTTATTCAATCCCTAGGGTAGATCTCTTTAACTTACCTGGTTCAATTATAGCAAATAGGTGAGATTTTGTCATCATTTTGTATACATTAAAGAAGTTAGATGTGTTACATTGTACATGATTGTTAGTGACTCAACTGTCCACCAGAGCTCAC
Organism: Mytilus edulis; assembly: GCF_963676685.1. Lineage (NCBI taxonomy): Eukaryota > Metazoa > Mollusca > Bivalvia > Mytilida > Mytilidae > Mytilus > Mytilus edulis. The sequence continues at coordinate 97,803,788 of NC_092347.1, forward strand.
ACGAAAAGTAGACAATTTATAGCTACACAACTATAAAACCTTCAACAATGAGAAAAAGTTATATCCAACATGAAAAATACCAAACAATTCAAATGAAAAAACTAACAGCATAATTAATAACAAAACAATTTATGAAGAAAATATGACAGATATAAACTAACAACCACTGAACTACAGGCTCTTTATTATCAGTATCTGTTCGTCATATTAATCTGTAACATGACATCATTCTGTTAGCATTTCATTAAAATACCCGTTATCTCACACCCCTATTCAAATCATAACAATATTTAATTAACTGTTAATTTATAATTGCATCATGTTAATGTAATACCTTTTTCTTTTTATTCTGGCAGGACATGCAACTTTTATTGGAAAGGAGACAGGAAAGGTGCTGTCATTCGATTTAAGAAGCAAGACATGTAAGATTTGTGAGTTCCATCAAAACAAAAAAGAGACAGTTCCGGAGCATGAGTGCCATCTGAATTGGCATGGGTCTAGTAAATCCATGGAGGCAGATATGGCGGTGGCAATGGCCCACAGATTAAAAGATGATGAATGTGAAATTAATGGTATGTTTCATATTCAAAATAAAGAGTTCCCCAAAATGCATTGAAAATATCGTATAAAGGGAAATAACTCTTATTTCCACAATTCTTTCAAATTTGAAAGGTGATCATTTTGTTATTTTTACAGGAAACTTGGATTTTGTTCTTACACTTTTATGACATAGAATCAATTGATTTTTTAGTTAATGATATAACATGACCAATGTAATGTAAAAAACGGTTTATATTTATTTAAGTTGCTTTATTAATACATTAGCTACATGAAATTAAATAAGGCAGAATATAACAGCTATCACTATTTTCCAAATAAAAAAATATGCTTGCCGTTGTATATCTTGACCTTTTTGTAGGTTTATAATTATTCAATCTTCATTTCAGTCATACATGCTGATAATGATGCTTCAACAACAGCAAGACTTGAAGTTGAGTTTGGAAACATACAGAAAAAAGATGACCAGAACCATGTGAAAAAAGGGTTATCAACAAGCTTGTATAATATTTCAAAGAGGTATTTTACAAATTAATTTTAGTGTTACAGATATGTCTATGACAAGGCTAAAGCCCATCCTTAACTAAATCAAATCTTACATAAAGATCTTATTATATTGATCTGTGAAGACTACTTACTCTTAAAAAAAACATTAAAATGAAATTTCAATTTTGTGTTTTTCAAAGACATATATATAAAGATTTTTGTGTTATCTGAATTCACAAACATTACATTGAAAATTAAAAAAACTATTATTATCGCTATTTTGTGCCTTTTTCCTTTGATCTTCTTTTGTGATGATTTCTCATATCATGCTACTCGCTTGAGATGGAAAATTATCGCTAGAAAATAAGGAGGCATGTGGCATTGCTAATGAAATTGACAATGTCGCCATACAATGTAGTTAAAATAGTGATAAACAGATTATTTTCTGCTCTATAGTCGGGTTGTTGTCTCTTTGACACATTTCCCCTTTCCATTCTCAATTTTATCATTGGTCATCTCAACTCGATTGCTTTTCTCGTTGAAATTATCATCAATGATCTATAAGTATATATATATGAATAATCTTCATGGCTTATGGAAGAACCAAACAGTTTTTAGTGAGGCTATATTAAGTTTAGAATAGAAAAGCATACATTAAAAAAATAGAAACTAGGACCTTTTTTTTCTGAAAATTAAAAGGCAGATGCATGATTCCATGATTGAAGATCTCATCCATGCCCCATAAAAGTCTAAAGATTTTAAAAAAAATTTACATTCATTATTTGTTTCTTATTTTGCAGTTACAAAGAATTGCAAAAGGATGAAACAAAACAATATATATTGAGGTGCTTTATGTATGCCATTAAGGGAGGTGACAATGAAGATGACATTAAGATTGGGCTGCAAAGAATTGTACCACATATTTTTGGATCACATGAAAATTGTAAAGATGCTGACTGGTGTAGCTATCATCAAAATCCAGAAAAATTTATGTAAGATCTTCTATACTGGTATTGACAACATATTATTTTCTGTATTGTCTTGTTTCTCAAAAAAATAATAGATATAAGAAGATGTGGTATGAGTGCCAATGACACCTCTTCCATCCAAGTCATAATTTTTAAAAAGAAACAAATTATACATATGTCAATCTTAAAAATTGATTCTTTAATATGCTGAACCTAACGGTGTATTAAGTTTTTGGATTTATGGCACGGTTTTTAAACTGGTCTACATTGAGGTCCAACAGGTCAAAAATTAAACTTTGTTTGATTTCATAAAAAATTGAATTATAGGGGTTCTTTGATATGCTAAAACTAACAGTGTATTTAGATTCTTAATTTTCGGTCCCGTTTTCAAATTGATCTACATTAAGATCCAAGGGGTCCAAAATTAAACTTTGATTGTTTTTAACAAAATTTGAAATCCTGCCCCAGGGGTTCTTTGATTGGCTGAATCTAAACATATATTTAGATTTTTGATTATGGGTCCAGTTTTTTAGTTGGTCCAAAATTAAACTTTGACTAAAAATTTAATATATACCATGTATTTAGACAATATACGTATAGTGTCTTGAAAAATGAAATTTATTTGTATGAGGCTTAGAAACGGGAAAATGCGAGGTTCCACCGAGCATTTTCCCGTTTTGTGCCGAATACAAATAAATTTCATATTTCAAGACACTATACGTATATTGTTTTTATACTGAAATCGATAAAAAAAATAATAAGAATATGAAACAAATATTATTAAAAAAAAGTGTTTGGAATTTCCCCCTTGGGGTACCATTTTGGGGTATTTCCCTATGAGCGTAGTCTAGGCAGTAAGCATTGACAATTTAAGGAATTAGAAAGGGAAAATGAATTTAATTAATAACATTTGATAAACATGGTATATAAATTACCAATTTGAAGACATAACAGGTTTAAATTCATAAAAGTTTGACCATTGTTACTACACGTTGTCATGGTTGTGACATGACGTTGTAAGTAGGCGGGGCTTATAGGTGAGTTGAGGTCATTGACGTATAAAGCTAACGTTTATACGTATAGCTTTATCTGTATAGTAAAATAGCTGATTGCAGTATAAATGGGGTTCTTTGATATGCTGAATCTAACCGTGTATTAAGTTTTTATAATTTTGAGCCCCATTTAAATTGGCCCACATTGAGGTCCAAAGGGTCCAAATAAAAATTTATTTGATTTAAAAAAAAAAGAGGAATATATCGGGTTCTTTTATATGCTGAATTTAACCATTTATTTAGATTTTTGATTTTAGGTCAGACCTCTGCAGTTGTATTAAGCTGCGCCCTCTTTTTTCTAAGACCTCCCCTTTTTCTTAACACCTCCTGGCACTATTTTAAAATTTCTTGATCTGCCCATTTACAGAAATATAGAGCATACATGTATATCTATGCTAACACTAAAGTTTCAGGTTAAGTATTTTGTGCAAATTCAAATTTGAAATGTAAACTTTTTTTTCATTTTATTCATCTCCATTTCAGGTATAAAAGTTTACCAAATGGGAAACCACTCAAGTCTGAGGGATTAAAGGTTGAATTGAATAATTTAGTGACAAAAATGATTGGTAGGAGTAATTCTTTAAATGATCTTGGATCTACACAGTCAAATGAAAGCTTTAACCAGCTTGTATCTGTAAAGGCACCTAAATCAAGGTAATTCATAATTATGTGGTATTAAATTAAATGCATTTCAGTTCCCATTCTTAAGCAATAATGAATATAAGTATAAAAAAAATATGTCGTATGATTACTGTACCAAAAAAACAACTCTATACAATAGACCGAATGACTCAGAAATTAACAGCTATGGTTACAGTAAGGCCTTTAACAATGAGCAATTCTCATATGAAAAAGTTAGCTATAAAAGGCCCCAAATCACAAATTTATATAAGAAGATGTGGTAATAGTGCCAATGAGACACCTCTTCTATCCAAGTCACAATTTGTAAAGAGAAACCAATTATACATATGTCAAAGTACAACAGTCAACACAATTTAAACAAGAAAACTAAAGGCAAAATTAATGTAAAAAATAAAATAAATGAAAAACAAATATGTAACATTGCAATTACTGACAGCTAGTTGAAAGCCAATATCAATAAAAAAAAATACATGTAAAACTTAATTTTCTTGTCAGACAGGTTGCAGTTTATTAGTTTTCAATGAAGGGAGTTAATACTATCATAGTAAAACTTTATATGAAAATATTAATCTTTTGCAAAGAGTCTTCATATTTTGTGAGTTGGTATGTTACTGTTACCTGCACCTTTGACATCAAGTTCAAATAAATGAAGAGGGGAATATATTTTAATGTACTTAAATAGTTCTTCATACTCTTTTTTAGACATTATGGTGGATCATGCTCACTTCAGAATAGGCTATCTGCAGCTGTGCTTCAGAAAAATGAAGGATATGGCTACTTATCCAAGGTAACTATGAAAATTTTTACATCTTATTTTTGAATGAAGGATGACATAGTGTTTGAATACGATTTCTTCATTTTCTTTCCTTTTCTATTTCTTTCTTCTTCTTCATCTTTTCAGAAAAGCCTGTTCAGACCATAACTTTATTAATCTGATGTAGCATATAATGAATTTAAAGTATGTGGGTATATTACTTGTCTCAAGTTCCAGGATTGGTAACTAAGACCTTGACCTAAAGTTCATGAAAATTAAATTTCTAGTACTCCCTGTATGTCCACTCCATGACTTTTCGTCCGTCTGACCATACTCTCATCCTCTTTCCTTACCTCACTCTAACTGAAGTTTTAACTGAAGTTTGCCTAATCAGGGAAAGTGAGTCACTTAATGTTCTAGAGTCATGCCCCTTTATAACTTGGAAAAATGCAAATTGTTTTGTTTCCTTACTCTAACATTAGTTTGACTTTATATAACTGATACATATAAGAATCACAACACTCAGACAGAGTTCAAATTTGTGTTGTAACTCATTTGTTAATCTATAGTTCTGTCCCTTTTTAACTTGGAAAATTGCAAAGCTACAGCGGAGGCATTTATGACATCTTACACATTCTCCCTTCATAAATTTTATCTTTTTGAAACCATGTTACATGTTGCATCCAATGTTTATATACAAGGAGATTACTGTAACAGTATTGCTTTTTTAGCCCTGCAGATGTAAATTGTCACAAATTATGTTTATCTAGTATGTAACTCAATTATCTTTGACTTTCTTCTCAAATTGTTATCTTTATAAATAAGAAGATGTGGTATGTGTGCTAATGAATCAACTATCCATCCAAGTCACAATAAATAAAGAGTTACAATTATAGGTCAAAAATTGTGTTCAAGATGGAGATTACTGTTTTTTTTCATGATTTTTAATATTTTAATGCATATATGTATTACATTTTAATTATGTTGCAATTTTTGTTTAGATCAATGAAGCAGCAAACCTCTCTCCAGGAGAATTTACGATGGCAATTTCGGCTGTAAGAGATCAAAAAATGGAAAAACGGAAAGAAAAGAAAAATTCAAAGGAATACAAAGTCCACCGTATACAAAAGAAAAGGAACCGCAATACAAATGAGCGTAAACATCTTGTAAGAGAAGGTAAAACCTATGGATCTCAAATGGAGTTTGATCAACAACAGGACCCTGAGCTTACCACAGAAATTCCACTTCCCTTTTATCTTGATGGCACTGAATGCAAAGTTTTTTTTGATTTAGAAACAACAGGCTTGGGAAGGAATAGCGACATCATTCAAATAGCAGCTAAGTCATATTCAAATAGCTTTAATAGGTATGTCATTCCAAGAGTGGACATTCAAATTGAGGCCAGTAAGATAACTGGTATAACTTACAGCCATGGAACGAATAAGATGTATGTTCGAGGACAAATAGTTGAACCGGTGTCACTTCATAAAGCTCTACTTGATTTCATACATTTTTTAAAGGAACAGAATCAGCCAATAATATTAGGTCATAACATTTGTAACTTTGACATTCCTGTAATTGTTAACAAATTGAAAGAATATAATTTGTTTTCTACATTTTGTAAAACAGTGAAAGGTTTTATTGACACAATGAAAGTGGCTAGAAAGTATATTCCCAAACATGATGTAGAAAATTTTAAGCAGCAGACTCTTGTCAAACAGTTTGTAGGAGAAAATTACCTTGCCCACAATGCAATAGAGGATGTGGATTCATTAAAAACATTATATGACAGTAAACTTGCCTTACTTGTGAAATCTGATGATGTATTTGCCATTTCATACCACAATTGCATGGACTCCTACTCTGGCTTACTAAGTAGTAAAATTGTTTCAAGGCCAGTTTGCATCCAACTAGCAAAAGATGGTATATCGTTGAAACACCTCAAACTGGCATCTGTACGAGATGTAAATGGATTGAAATTTGTCTTACAGGACCATAAGATACCACCAAAGAGTGTGAAATGCATTCAGGATTTCTTTCAAACTGAGGAATGAATTTTGTATGGCCAAAAAATAAATATCTGTCTGCGTTTTCTTATAACCTGACTGTGTCAACCCGAATACTTGTTTTATTATTCTCCCAACACAATGAATTTGCCAGGGTTAAGTTGTTTCAGTCAGTCAGTTTGTCTGTCCTTTTTTTGTTAGTTAAACTCCTTAAAAACGGCACAACATAATTTAATGAAACTTAGAAGGTGGTAAGAATGCAATTAGTGTGTACATAAAACAAAGTTATATGAAAAATTGATTCCCTGCATTATAATTTTATATTTTGAGTTATTGTCCTAGTTCAATTGACACTGAATAATAAAGAATTTGCCATTTTTCGTCTGCAGAAAAAATGACCGCCAAAGTCAAACATTCTTATTACTAGTGGTTGGATATTGTACCCTATCATATAGATATGCCAAAAACTATTTCTCTAAAGCTACTAAAAAAATAAGAACCAAACTTTAAAGTCTCATGATGGTCAAAATTGCAAGGAACACACCACTTCATGTTAACCCATCTGATATACCAAAGATGTAAGAACAAGGTCAAAAGTTATTGCTTGGTCATTTTCATGCAAAAAAAAACTACATTAAGTTGACTTTATGGTCAAATTGAGAACACATGAAGGTCATCATGGTGCAACACACATTATCTGATGATGATTCATCTACATACCAAAGATCTAAGGCCAAGGTCAAAAGACAACATGGCATGGTAGAGTGCTTATAGTAAAAAGTAAAATTGACCTTGAGGTCAAATATAAGGTCACATGAAGGTCACCACAACAAAGGACACTCCATCTCATTATTATACATCCTCATACAAAAGATGCAAGACCTATGTCAAAAGACAAAAAAATACATATGGCCTTGTTTTTTTATTCTATCAAAAAATACATTTATTTGACCTTGAGGTCAAAGTACAAGGTCACATGAAGTCATCATGAAATTTGACATTCTACCTCATGATGATACGTATACATACAAAATATCTAAGCCCTAGGTCAAAAGACAAGAAAACTATGCCCCAAATATACTATCAGAATGAAAATTGCTCTTATTTATTGAGGGTGGTGGTATTATAAAAAAATGAAATTGAAAAAAATCTGGTGGTTAAAAGTTTATAGTATTTTACAAATTTAACAAACTAATATAGCAGTACAAATGGTTAGTTTTAAAAAAAAATTAAACGACACATTTTTTTTTTTTTTAATTTCGTCTTCAAATACTGGACCCAAAAAAGTCACTTTTGCGGGCTGAATTTAAGACCCCCCTATTTTAATTCGGACAAAAATTTAAATCCAGAACAAAAAAAATACAAGCAAAAGGAACTGGTGAACTAATATTTGCCTTAGTTTTCACTATTAACTATGCTTTTGTCAATTTAGGATAATTTTTATTTTTTTTTAACATATATACCCCTATACCCATATTTCTGAAACCTCAAAATTATGCTAATATTAGCATGTAAAATATGTCATATTCGAGTTGCCAAAACTTTTTAACGTATGGTTCAAATCCTTCGAAATTTTTACAAAATGTTTAGCTTAACCTAGTTTATCAATGGGATAAAAACAAGAAAAATTAAACGACAGGTTTTTTTTGGTGTTTAGTGTTGGGTACCCCCTTAAGAAAAAACTTTAAAATCCAAGAGTAATGTCACAAAAAATTGAAAATGACCCTAGCCTGCAGTTCAGTGGTACACAATCAAGATTTCAAAAAAGATTGTAGTTGTTGTGAAATGAGAGAATTCAGTTGAATTTTAGATAATTAGCTATCAACTTAAATCAAATGTTTAGATTTAGAAGATGCAGATCTCTTCCATTGGTCCAAATTGAATCCTAAACTAAGGAAATGAAATTACATAAACAACAATTAATTTCAATATTGTCAACCTTTCTACATGTTCTAGCTGTTCTCTTTTTCATTCTTCATATGAAAACTATCAAAAGATACCCCCCCCCCTTTTTCCAAAAAAATAATTAAATAGAAACTAGGGCTGTCTTTCCCCTCAGAGCTATTCAGCTCTTTGATTAATTTTAGTTTCTTGTGTATAATTCGGAGTTTAGTATGACGTCCATTATAACTGTACCAGTATACATATCTTTTAAGGGGCCAGCTGAAGGACGCCTCCGGGTGCGGGAGTTTCTCGCTACATTGAAGACCCATTGGTGGCCTTCGGCTGTTGTCTGCTCTATGGTCGGGTTGTTGTCACTTTGACACATTCCCCATTTCTTTTCTCAATTTTAGTGTTAAGAGAAGCATATTTTTACAAAGAAATTGGCTGTAATTTCACCTATCAACTTCAGGGTTAGGTTTCATTTGTTTCTGTGTTAAAAGGGGGAGGGGAGGCATGCTGGGCCTCATCTGAATCTGCACCTATTTTGTGAGAAAAATTAAAAAACAAGTGAAAGTGACATTTATCAACAGTTGAATATTATACAAATCTTAGATGGTAAACACTGAGATGTTTTGTTGGATTTGTTTTCTACTTTTTTTAACCCAAAAATTGAAGAAATTACCATTTTAAAGGATTCAAAGAAAAATTAAATTGTCATTTATTAATGCAATTTTAGTTTTAATTTAGAGTTCTCTCTCTTCTGATGCTGAACTTTAAGTATTATTTAAATGCCAAATCAGAATACAAAAAAGTTCAGAATTCCTTCAAGGAAATGTATCGTAGGGATGATTATTTCTTTTTAATCCAAATACAAAAGCTCATGACAATGATTTTACTTCCTATTATAGTATTAGTAAGCCCCTATAGTAGTTCAATTAGAAATGTAATAAAATTCATAATACATTATATGACTGATAGAGTACCGTAAGAAAAATTTACATGCAATGTTAATTTTGATTTAAGAGTTATCCCTCTTTAAGTATAACAATTTAAATGTCAAATCAAAATACATGTTGTACAACAAAACTCAAACCCTTTAAAACTATAATCTGTATTCCTGTTTTAAAGCCACATTGACTCTTCAGAGGGCTAGTATAATCTGTATCCCTGTTATAAAGCCACATTGACTCTTCAGAGGGCTACTATAATCTGTATTCCTGTTATAAACCCACATTGACTCTTCAGAGGGCTACTATAATCTGTATCCCTGTTATAAACCCACATTGACTCTTCAGAGGGCTAGTATAATCTGTATCCCTGTTATAAAGCCACATTGACTCTTCAGAGGGCTAGTATAATCTGTATCCCTGTTATAAAGCCACATTGACTCTTCAGAGGGCTAGTATAATCTGTATCCCTGTTATAAACCCACATTGACTCTTCAGAGGGCTAGTATAATCTGTATCCCTGTTATAAACCCACATTGACTCTTCAGAGGGCTAGTATAATCTGTATCCCTGTTATTAACCCACATTGACTCTTCAGAGGGCTACTATAATCTGTATCCTTGTTATAAAGCCACATTGACTCTTCAGAGGGCTACTATAATCTGTATCCTAGTTATAAAGCCACATTGACTCTTCAGAGGGCTAGTATAATCTGTATCCTAGTTATAAAGCCACATTGACTCTTCAGATGGCTAGTATAATCTGTATCCCTGTTATAAAGCCACATTGACTCTTCAGAGGGCTACTATAATCTGTATCCTAGTTATAAAGCCACATTGACTCTTCAGAGGGCTAGATGAAGTGTACTTTTGTTATTATATATTCATATATTCAATGATTAATTATTTACAATTGTTCATAAGCTTTTGTAGATAAACTTTAGTCTGTGAGTTTGCCATTTAGACAGTATCCAGGCTTAAACTAATATGCATTATTATTTTTAATTTGAGGTTTCTTATGACTCTAATGATTTTCATAAGTCATTCCAGTTATGATTCTTCAATCATCAAACTAAGCTATACTTTGGATGTCTTTTATGAATACTTACTCTCCTTCTAAGTTACAATATGTAAAAGTAAACCATTATAGGTAAAAGATACAGTCTTTAACACATTGCATAGGCGGATCCAGGGGGGGCCTGGGGGGCCCGCCCCCCCCCCTTTTCGTAGGAAAAATTTGGTTGCTTATATAGGGAATCAATGAAGCATGACTGGAGTGGCCCCCCCTTTTAGGTCAGTCAGCGGGCCCCCCCTTGTGAAAAGTTCTGGATCCGTCACTGCATTGCCTTGGCTCACACCGAACAGCAAGCTATAAAGGGCCACAAATGACTAGTTTAAACCCATTCAAATAGGACAAAAACCAGTTCTAATTTATATATAAAAAAAAACTAGAAATACTTAAGAAACATATTCAAAAACACTCAGGGAGACACTTCCTGTATATACAAGGTGATATGTTGTGCCGCTGGATTTTGATTTGATTTTAAACATATTTTATTCATTAAGATATGAAAAGGATTGAGCAACAGGCACAGCCTATAAAAGCTCTCTCCATAATACATGTACAAGGTATGATTCAATTTATACAACAACTGTATTTAAAATAATGCAATTTAGTGGAACATGCATGCTACTTGTGAGCACACACGAGCAAAATATGTTAACAGTGTTACTTAATAAATGCAAAGTATAAATAAATATATAGGCAATTAATCATCAGTTATTTAAATTACCTTGAAACATGCAAATATCCTTTATAAGTCATTAGAAATATATATATGGCTTGAAGGAGACACTAAGCTTGCTTAGTGGAATAAATGAATTAACGTTGGAGTGTAGAAAAAAAATAAAAAAATAAAAAATAAAACTAGATGAAACAAAAATTAAGTAAGTTTCAAACAAAACGTTGAGTGTCACTGATATATTTCTGAACAGATTTAAAAATAGCAATATTCATATCATATGATAATAATCTGTTTCCAAAAAGTAGTAATTCAATATTTATGTCAACATTATCAACAATGGAGTAAATGGAATCAAGAAGGATCTGTCTTACATCATTATACTTAGGGCAAATAAAAAAGAAATGTTTGTTATCCTCAACAGGATGGTTACAGTTTGTGCAAAAAGTGTTCTCAGATAAGAACTGATTAAATAAATGAGATTTAAGGTTGCTAGCATTATTTCTGAGTTGACAATGACTTATATTAAGTTTCCTTATCCCATAGTTGAAAGGTTTAAATATATCACCAGTCCTATAAAACTTATCCAGTCCACTTCTAAATATACCCAAACTTGGTGACTTTTGTAAGCTCAAAGGAAGACTATTCCAAAGTCTTATAGTGGAAGGAATGAAACTATTAAAATAAGAGCTAGTTCTAGCAAGAGGCGGGTGAAAAGTGTTATTTTCATTCCTCAAAGTATAAGGGGTTTGTCTGGGAAGATATGGCTGGATTAACTCATATAAGTATGCAGGTGTCATCCCATTTAATATTTTATAGAATAGTATAAGCTTATGTTTATTACGTCTATTCTCCAGAGTTTCTAAACCTAATTCAATATAAAGTTTCTGTCTGGAGGAATTACGTCGTAATCCTGTAATAATTCTAGCAGCTTCTATCTGAATATTTTCAAGGAGCTCAGTCTCATGCTGGGAACAATTGCCCCAAATAACGTCACCATATTCTAATATAGGTCTAATAAAAGCATAATAAATACGGATAAGTGAACTCCTATCTAATAAGTGCTTAACTTGGCGAAGCACAGAAAGACGAGAGCATGCTTTTTTATAAATAATATCAATATGTGTATGCCATGAAGCTGATGACTGAAATGTTATCCCAAGATGACAGTGAATATTTATTTTCTCAACTTCTTCACCATTTATCCCAAAAAATACAGGTGGATGCTCCCTTTCCCTTCTAGTAAATACAATATTTTTAGTTTTCTTAGAGTTAAATTGAACAGCCCATGATTTTGCCCAATTTGAGATAACATCTAAGTCATTAGTTAAAGAAGCGGCTGCTACATCATGATCATCATCTACTATGACAAATAAAGAGGTGTCATCTGCAAAAAGTCTAATATCATTAGCAATGTCATTAACTATATCATTTATATAAACAAGAAACAGAAAGGGTCCCAAAACTGATCCCTGGGGGACACCTGCATGTACACTTCTTAGAGTTGACGAAAAGCCTTCTGAAACTACCTTTTGTTGACGATCCGAAAGATAACTTTCTATCCACGATAAGAGCTGGTCATTTAAGCCAGATTGTTTCAGTTTAAATAAAAGTCCTTTATGCCAAACTTTATCGAAAGCTCTAGATACATCACAAAATACAAACCTAACATCCCTACCACTATCCATATTACTAATAATTTTATGATATATTTCGATTAACTGATTAACAGTAGAATCACCTGGTTGGAATCCAGATTGAAACTTTGACAAAAGGTTATTACTCCTCATATAATTATACAAATGTTTAAATAAAACTTTTTCCATAATCTTACAAACAATACTAGTAACAGATATTGGACGATAGTTTAGAGCTGAATGTGGACTACCTTTTCCTTTAAAGATAGGATTAACATGTGCAATTTTCCATAACAGTGGAACCTGTTTAACTGATAGAGACATATTAAATAACTTAGTCAATGGTTTAGAAACAAAGCTAGCAACCTCTTTTAAAATTCTAGGACTGATACCATCAGGTCCAGCTGGTTTATTAACATTCAAAATTTTTAACTGGTCTAAAATTTCTTTCTCAGTGATGACAAATTTGTTTAAACGACATGGAGGAGGCTCATTATTATCAGGAATTTCTGGTTCTATATCAATATTAGCTATATCAGCAAAATGATTGTTCAGGATCTCTGACTTGTCCAGTGGATGAATAAAAATTTGGCCATCATTTTCCAAAAAGGGGGGGAATCTCTATTTTTAGTAAAATTGTGCCGCTGGACTGAATAGGTACACCTGTTTAAGCTTGAAAATATGTGAATAGGTCAGGAAAACTATCAGGAATTTATGATAAGGTCAATAAATATCCCATTACCTCTTTGTTGGTCATCTTTCTTGGTGTTTCAGGCTGTTTTTATCAACCCTTTTTTCTCCTTTGGCACTTTTGGTTTTCCACTCTTACATTACAGACCATTACACACCACTTGAAACCCAAACAATATGGGAAAAGGTTACATTTTTATCTACCGGTACACAATATATAAGAAAAGGATTACATTGTAAAAATCTAAATTGTATGAAAAGCGGCATGCCCTATCAATTAAGTATTGAAGTAACCCTCCCCTCCCCCTGGAAAAAAACAACCACTGAACATCAGGTTCCTCACTTGGGACAGGTGTAAACATATGCAGCTGGTTTAAACATTTTTAAAAATAGGTACCAACCTTCACCCTAACAATAGAAAAGCACTGTGTGATATATTATACTACCCACTGGATATACTGTTTTTGTTCCTGGTCACCACTTTATTGTCACAATGCTAGTTCCTACTTTTTTTTGTTATTTGGATGAAATTTCTATCCATCAGGACAAGAAATGAGTTGGATTTTCAGATAATTCTTTTTTGGCTGCATTTTTATCTGGTTGACAGACTTTTGTCAGAATTACCATCCATTCCATGAATAATTTTTGAAATATTTTATATCTTATGGTAACCTTTTTGTACTGAAGTGTAATATAAATACTTTTAAGTAAATTTTGTATTGTGTTCCAGTTTACTAACTTAGTGTTAAAGCTGCAGGCATGTATATTCATGTTGTATCTCTTCATCTAGTTTTGCCTTCCAGTGATATTGTTTGCCTTAAATTACTGGAGAATACAGGCTTTTTCCCCTGGAGAAGAATCCCAATTTGAAAAAAATGACTTAAAATTATTTCCAAAAAACAACTTTTTTCCCAAACAATGCAGTCTCAGTAGTAACTATGCATGAATACAAACTGAAAAACTTTCATTTAAACATTTTTCAAGCCTAAAAATGAATACAAACTGAAAAACTTTCATTTAAACATTTTTCAAGCCTTAAAATGACTATATGTGCAGATTTGAGGGTCTATTTATGTATCATCACCGACAATAAGGGGTCTTATTTCAAATAAGGGTTTGCCGGTTGAAAGGGGGTCTGCAAATTAAAGTTCCAGTCAAATGCATGGTTTATTATAATTTCCCAATTTGATACAAATGATGCATACTTTCCCAATAAAAAAAGGGTAGAAGTAGTTTTGAAAAAAGCCAACAATATCACTGCCTTCAATTCAAAGCTTTCCCTCATACATGTAGTTAGTACCTTATCGGTCATATTTTGTCAATCCTTGATAAGTTTTGAACTTGAAGGACACATACCTTTTTTGTCCATACTGTACTCAATAGACTTATTCTAATAAAAAAACCAACACACGCATGTTAAAATTCTTTTACGATTTTAAAAATGTGTTAAAACATTGTTTACCTTTTAAATATAATTTAGATTTATATTTAAATGTTACAGGTGCTTTTGAAAACATGACGAACAAGGCTGTTTTATTGTAACCTTGTACCCCAACATTTAGCCAGCTTCAGCTTCTGCTGTATGAATGTGAGATGCCTGAATAGTAAGTGTCACCTTTAAAAAGTAACATTTAATACTGTGTTAAGTGGCTTTATAGGATTTAACACTGATAGGTGACCATTTCTTTTTCCTCTTTTTTAATGTTAAGATTTTATTACTTGCTTCTTTATTCAAACTTCTTGTTTTTATGACCATATAAAGTTTTGACTAGGTGATTTTGAGGATTTATACATAAAAGTAGCTGAGGCCACAAGCTATAACCTGCTTTAGAGCTTTTCAGCCATAAAATATGTCCAGAATCATTTGATTTATGGAATATTCATGTTTAGCTATTTTAGAAAAGCATTATTTCAACGGGTAATGACTGGCCTCTATAATCCATCTTTTATGTCAAAATGGCATGCTTGCATATAGAGAAATGGGATTAAGATTTAAGAACATGTATTAAAAGGTCTAGAATGTTGTAATGTTGAAGAGTACTATACATGATTGTTCCCAACTACAGGGGCTACATGTTAAAAGAAACAACTTAGGTCCTTGTTCAAGATCACAATCTTTATGTCCTATAACTACACTTGTTGTCTCAAATGTATAAATTTTAACATTAGACATAATTTTTGGTTCTCAACCACCATAGAATGTTTTGAATCTTAATTTGAATAGTCCTTGTTGCAGTGTTGGTACATTTACTGGGCTCTGGGTCTAACAACCAGCATGTATCAGGCCAGCAGCCAGGAATTTCCAAGGCTGGTTATTTGGACATGATTGCTTTTTCTAGCACTACATTACTTTTGTATACTTTGAAGGATACATATATTTATATAAATGATAAAAAAAGTCCTTGTCACCAAATTTTATGAAATAGTTTGTAAGTATACATTATACAAGCACTATTTATATAGACTTTGCTATTATACATGTACATCCATAATGACCAAGGTCGCTTTATACCGTTTATTGTGACTTTCATGTCTTTTTTGAGTTTGAACCTATATTGATCGTTTCATTTGAAGCATTTGATGATCTGTGATAATGTCATAGATTTTAGTGGTGTTCCTTTTAACTGGTAGATGAAAGCTCTAAAGGCTACAGATTTATCTATGTTATTTTTCTCCTAATTACTTTGTTATTTTTACTTCATTTCACTGATTAAGTGTGATGTGTATATTAACACCAGATTATTTACTGTCCTTTTCCCCCTTCAGGACTTAAAAAGAGAAAGTAATATATACCCTTTGGTATCCACAGGTGCAGAGAAGGCATAATTTCAATGTATCCTTTTGAACTTGGGCAATGAATCTAGCTTTAAATGAAAAAAATATGATTTATTTAATCTTTTGAGCCTTTTCACTGCCTCCTAATATTATGGTAAATCTTCCCGTAATTCATATGTCCTTAAGAATTGTCATCTTGGTTTCTCTTTCATACATATCAGTCCCTATGTAATTAAAAGTTCTTTCATACTGGATTATATCTGTTCTATGATGTTGACCAGTTATTATCTCCCACATTAATTCTGCTGGTTGAACTTTTTCAAGGTTTTGTTTGCTTATTGGCTGGAGTTTTCATACTGTGATCAGAATTAAAATTATTGTATTATTTATTGGACAGAAGATGGTCATATCTTGTAGCTGGGTCACTGAACACACTTTCACATCCAGCCAATCGTAAAATTATCCATTCTTTGGTCAGTGAAAAGTTAGTACTTGATAAACAAAGTTCATCACCTTCAATTGTTTGAATAATCTTGAATTTCATACAAAACATGACAACCTTTTTTCAAAGAATGTTGCAAGTGTCAGATACCAACTATAATAAGAGAAGCTTAGTTTATGTTAGATAAGTTCTAATTCAGCATCTAAACCTTTTGCAAAAATTACCACAATTCATCTTTCTCAAAAGTTGTTTTTTTACTTAAGATTAGATTAAATTTCTTTTAGCTGGATGAATCTATCCTTAAATTCTGGTTGCTTGAGAATATTTGTGTACTAGAACAAATGTACACAAAAGGAATCACTGTTTACAAAATGTTTTTGAAATGTAGGCCAATCCTCTGCTATGGAGCTATACTCATATGGTTTGTGCATAGACTTATTTTGTTCCATGACAGGGTAATATCGATCGCCCCTCTTAACCCCTTGTAAATCCTGGATCTGCAACTGGCAAAACATGTTTAGTTAATTATTAAACCTCTAAAGAAATAAAATCAATGTTGGTTACAATAAAAGCAATATTCAAAGATCTTACAATACGAAGAACTTTGAGGCTGAATTTATTCAAATGAACTGTAAGTTTTAATGGATTGTATCCCAATTTAATTTACTAGCTCTATTAACAACATGACTAAATATTAGGATGGTACAGCCAAATATCTAAACAAAATTTTTGTATCTTATGAAAGAATTTAGTAAATGTTTTAAGTAATTAAATCTCTAACTTAATAATTTTTCAATTATGCATAGATTACTTTCATCTGTACCATCACAACAGATCAGAATATATGCTCCATTCATATTAAATTATTCTACACCATCAAACTCTGTTTCATGCTGAACGTAAGTGTTTTACAGAAATAAACATAATGCAGACATCAGGCAGCTGTATTTCAATGTTCTGTTTCTAAGTATGGTATAAACTGGAAACAGTAGCTTGGGATTTTAAAAACAATGCACTCTAACATTTTATAAACTTTATTTAGCATACTAAATTTTGTGTTTTATGTTTTACAGGCTGAAGATTGTACAAGAAATTGATTAGAAATCACCTGACCATCCCAAGTACAGTTATATCTGGTAGCAAAACATATGGTAGATTAATTAATTAACATATGCTGCACAATTTTATTGATAAGTCATTAATAAACACAACAGTAGGTGCATCTTGATGCACTTTCGGGCAAAAAACTATTGCAGTGTGATGCAGTTTGGGTGGAACTTTTGTTCAAATGCCAATATTGCAAGCTGTGAGCTTCAGTCTAGTTACACTTTCAAATCCTTTACAATTTACATCTTGTGAAATGTAAACTGTATCCGCTTTATGTTTTATTAAAGAAATGTCTGATATATATTATGTAGACATGTGGTCATTTTGATTGATTGACTTTTTGGTGTTTAACATCACTTTCAGGACTGGTTTTTTTTAATTGGTGGAGGAAGCCTTGAGAAAACGACCAATCTACAGCAGGAAAATTTTTCATGAAACTTTGGTGAATCTTTTTTATCTATTGACATCATTTCCCTTTCTATTTTATTATTTTAGGTTGTAAGTTTCCTGTTAGAAAATTTGGTTCATAAAAAAACGGTGATTTTTTTTTTCTTTAGTTTTCAGACAATAACTCAATGACACTTTGAGCACTTTTCATGAAACTATGGTTACTTGTTTGTATCTTTTTGAATAAGCTCCCTTTTGTTTTTATAAATTTCTGATATGACATTTCAAATTAATAGAACTTTATTTGTGAAAAATCATCAAACTAAAAGGGCAGCAGGGATATCATGAGCTCATGGCTCACCTCTTTATATTTTCAAACCTACTCAAAAGTTGTATTTATACCAATGAAAAAATATAGCCCTCACTCCAAAAATTGCATATTCAAAGTCTTGATTTTACCTTTACTGTAATTTCAATCGAAAAGCAGAACTATAATTGTTTATTTGTTGGAAAATGCTAGACTTTCAAAAATAGCTAATCTTAAAATATTAAGCCCCTATACACCAAGGATCATAAATTTCATTTTCTTGCAGGTGATTTCTGGCCTTCCTTGAAATAAGCTTTGCATATATACTAGTAGTTAAAAGATTTTGTAGAAAAGCTCAAATAAAGTATTGCTTTTGAAATCGCATATATTAGTGTTATCAAATCATCTACGGTGACATGAAATGAGCTAAATTAGCAATATGGGGGGAAAATAGAATTATTTTCTGATTTAAAATTAAAACAAAATAGTCAATTATTTAGACTTAACTTAGGTTGCACTGTATTTTGACAGATAAGTCCTAACAAGGCAATTATCCTGTTATCAGAGTACAATACATTTTCATCAATTAAGCATAACGTTGATATTACTAGGTATGGGGACCAGTTTATACCTGGATGGAGAAGATAAAAGCAAGAGTTATATTTTATCAGGCAGGTTTAATTGACTGGAGGACACTGGGATAGCAGTGATATTTAGCGAAGCCTTTAATGTTTGATTGATACAGGTAAGTTCGTTTAAGGTGCAAAAGGTAAAAAAATTACATCATTTGATATGTAATACTGTTTGCATTATATAAGAAAATTGTTTTCATTAATTCTTTGATGTGGGAACAATTTATCGGAAAGGCATTAACATTGGGGCAAACAATTAGAATTGAAAAGTAAATGTTAGGATTTAAATTTTAGAATTCAAATTAAAATTAAGATACCAACTTGAAGAAGTTATATTATTTAGATGCAAAGAGGTGCATGAATGACGTTTATACCATAAGATGAACGTAATCCACTAACACGCTTATTATGATATTGTTGAGGGTTGTTCCGTTTTCCTTATGTGTTTAGTTTCTCATGCAGTCTAAACTCTTGTTGAACATGTCCCCAAAAACCTCCCTTACTAGGTTCTCAGACATTCAAATTAAATTGTGTTTGTAAACTTAGGAAAATGTTGTCATTCATTCACAAAAAAATCCAGATATTATACTTTTTTCTGAGTTGAGGAATTCAAAATTAGATGTTTTAAGATGTATTTAATATCATATATATTTAATTATAGTATAACTTTCAATATTGAAAAGTATATTGGTCTTTTTTCTTAATTCTTTTGGTGCATTGAACAAATACTATTTGGTTTGAGTGGGAAAATTAATGCTTATAAGTTAATCACTGAGCTGATTCAGCAAAACAGCAAACAATTTGGAACTTAATTGACAAGTCTGTCTGAATTGCAAATAGCATCACCACAAGATTTTTTCATTATGGGGTGTACTTTTATACACAATCATTTTCCGCTAAATGCATATTTGTATTGTCCATAATGAGTTAATTCTCGCCCCTCATCATGAAGAAAGTTATGACTGTAACTGATAAACATTAAATTCCATGTTTTAGAAATTGGAGAGCAGAATTAACCTCTCCATCAACTCTAGCAAAAATCAACTCAAGCAAAAATTTTAATTTTTCTGATTACATTATATATATCTTTTGACCAAAAATTTCACTTGACCTTATTAGTCCCTTTGTTCTGAGTTTGACCTCAAGCAAAAAGATCAAAGTTAGTATATTCATTAGAATTTGAATAAAATGGTCAGTTAAAAGTTGTTGTGGTCATATTTTAGAAAAGTTAATTCACACACAGGTTATGTTTAAATTTGTTACATCTCTTATAGAAACAGCAACTATTTAGAAAGCCAAAAGTTTAGATAAAATTTAAAAAAAAAGTTATAATATAAAACTGAATTAAAAAAATGTTGAACAAAAAATCGTTTGATATTTTTTTCAACCAAACTGCAGTCATTTTTCAAGCCATTAGGATGCCCACTTTGATCTAACTTTTGTTGTGGTCCTTTGATTATGAATGTTTTTTCTTGAGATAAACATCATCTTACATGGACAAATTAAACTTTTCTTAAGGCCTAATCATTGAATCATTACAAACAGTATTTCTTAAAGGTTTACAAAATGTTGTACATTCACCTTTAGGTATACATGAAAGAAAAGGGCTCTTTGTCTAGACATTAAGGACATGCTACCCCACACGATACCAATATATCCTTAAAACATTACACATTTCATATTTTATCTTAAAGATATAATATTTTAATAACAAACTGAATATAAATTTTGATTTATTTTCCATTTAAATGTTATCAGAAATCAAAGAGGTTGTCTTTCCCTATTGGGGACTCGTCAACTGGACAAAGGATTAACTATTTAAAACTTGGAAGTAATAGTTACGAGTTTCTGGCCCAATGAATGTCAAAGATTGTTATTGTGATGTGATAACCATTAATATTACGATTAGTGCAGCGTTGCAGAAAATAAGGATTTATTTTGTCAAATTTACACATTGTATATATTACAATCATCGGAAATGCATTAAATTGAAATTGCAATGAAATAATTTGAATTTATTTCTTTTGTGCTCTTTTAATATGTAGATGAACCTCATTGTTGATGCCATCGTTGAAGATGCATTAAGTTTTCAGACATAGAATAAACAATTTAGAAAGGGCGATCAGGACTTTTCTTCATTCACTCTTTGTGAAATCTTCTTGCTTCAAAGATTGTCTGTTCATCACCGCTGATATCATTAATGATTTTATAACAAATGCAATTGTAGCATCAACAGGCCCTTCTATGCATTTATGTGAAAAATTAGATATATAGATTTTGCTTTTGGACTAAAATAATACAGAACACATAAATACTAAACACGTTCCATCTAAATATTATTGTGCCATAAGGGCCCTTATCGCACCTCCTCGTTTATTTGAACCAGTCAGTTATGGGTTTGATTTGAGAGTAAATTTTAACTAAACATAGACTTACAAGTGAGAATGTCAGACTGACATACTAATGTGTTCATTATAATATGACTTAAAGCATTTCTTTTACATTACAAATCAAACTGATGTCTAACACTGATACTATCCTAACTCATGGAAAGTTAAGTAGAAAATGATATATACATATTCTGACTTCATGTACTAGGCAAGATTTCATATATAGTCCAGAGCTTGTACATTTTGCATGTTTTTTGTCATGAAGAGTGGGTATGACTTTCATATTAGTCCAAATTTTGCACAATATAATTTTGAGGCTTCATAGATAGTTATAACTTATAAGAAGATGTGGTATGAGTGCCAATGAGACAACTCTCCATTCCAGACACAATTTCGTAAAAGTAAAACATTATAGGTCAAAGTACAGCCTTCAACACAGAACCTTGGCTCACCCTGAACAGCAAGCTAGCAAGGGTCCCAAAAATTATTAGTGTAAAACCATTCAAACAGGAAAACCAAGTTTCTATTATATGAAAAACAAGAAAGGTCAAAGAACCACATCAACAAACGATAACCACTGAACATCAGGTCCCTACCTATAAAAATGTCAGTTCTTACACCAAAAGATTTTTGTTTTTACAAATCTGTTGGTCTCCTCTTTCATGTTTACCATGGTACCAGTTCATATAATTGGGAATAAACATGAAGGAGGAGAGGTTAAATTTATTAAAATAAAAAACTTAAAACCAAGTACATTAGACTCTTTATATACTGTTACACAAATTACTCTTAACAGTTTCCACTTGAGCACATTATGTACTTCATAATTCTTTTATAATTTCTAAAATCTTTCAGTTGAATGAGTTTTTGATAGACTGTTATTATTTACAACATGACATATTAGGTATATTTTAATTAAAAACTGATATCATTAGATAATCTTGATCTTGATCATTATCAGAAGTATAAGTTTTCAGGTGAAGAGTTATCTTTCCCTCATCTAAAAAATAAGATTTTATCTTTGGGGTGAATAGGCCATGGGTTAAATGCTCAAAATTATGCCTCTTTTATTGCAGAATAGTGGATACTATAATGACCTTATAGATTACATGGCTTTTTTTCTTAAGGCAATTCAATCACCTTGTTTGGTGCACTCGCACATTTCAGAGTTGCACGAAATAATCTTACGACTAAAGTTGATCGTAAGTCATGAACAATTAAATATACTTATGATCAACTTCAGTCGTAAGATTTTTTGTGAAACTGACCACAGAAAAACACATGACTGACTTTTTTATGTATAATATATATTATATAAAGTAAAAATTGTTTGCTTCATACAGTTAAATGTCCATTATTTTAAAAAAGGCAAGTGATCAGAATATTTTTGAATTAGATACTAAAACATGCATGGATTACAATAAATATTTGTTTTTATATAGGAAAGCTTTAAGGCATTTATTAATTTTCTTTCTAGGTTCCTAGAAATAGGCACGTGTACTATGAGAATACCTTTCCAAAAGATTTTTCAGACAAATATAAATAAAAACGTAGTTGTGCAGATCTTATATTTTATATTATTATGTGTCTTGATTCCGTTCCACTATAAATAATAACATTTGGCCCGTCGGTTTGTCCTGTGGGATCCTCACAAAGACACAATCCAATCAATATTACCCAGAGTGAATAGTTGATCCAAGGTATTACCGTAATGACAGATTAATGTGTGTGATTAACCCATCAAAAACTTTTCATCCCTCATCCAATCATAATTTTTTCAGATCCAATTTGAATTTTTGTGTTATGGTATAAGGTAGATATCCCATTGGGAATGGATAACAATCTACGTATGACAAAAATGTACTCTGATCTCAGGCATGTAGAGTTAAAGTACATTCAACAGAAATAGAGTTCAGCTGGAATAAGAAAAAAAGAAGAGATAATATAAATTTATTGATGGCTGCTTTACAGTCGCAAATATTACAGACAGATTCCTGACAATAATTTTTAAGGAAATACATTTATTAAAAGACCTTGCTTTGTATAATCATGGAATTAATGTATTCCTTTACCTTCTATGGTATAAATCTGGCTTTCAAAGTTGTATTTCTAACATTCATAAGATTGCAGTTTGTAGAAAAACAGGTACACTATAAGAACATTATTTACAATGTACGGAAGCAGTTGTGCATTACTACTGTTGTGGATTCGTTATTATTCGTTGGATACCAATTTTCACGGATTTCGTGGGTACAGGTTGAACCACAAAATTAATTGTTTTTTTAGAGGCTTGTATTAAAACTTCGGCAAAATCACAAAATTAAATCTCCACGAATTCTCAAGTTTTCTCTCATCCACGAAAAATGAGTACCCACTAAAAATAAATGAATCTGCAGTACATGCATTTTACTAAGCAACAAATACCAGTTTTAGTCTTCAAATTGACAGCACGGGGATGCCGACGAAAACTATGACCTCTGACTCTAAATATTTCAGACTGTATTAGTTAAGTTATAACAGAACATTTGAAATCAAACAATTATATTCCTGAACTAAAACCAAAATTTATGCCCACTAATTAAAGTGTTTTTGCAATAAATAATTTTTCAATGCCTATAATTGATTTCACACATACTATAGACGTTTGGTCAGTAAGTGTTATGGAAATAGACCAATGGTCCTTAAGTTCAATGAAAATACACCAATCTGTAGAAATAGTACTAGTTTGTTAATAGCCACATTATAGTGAGGTGTAAATTGAGAATGCATTGTTATCCTAGTGATTTTACAGAACAAGGGGAAATTTGAGGATTATTGTAACAACTCTGTGTAATTGGCTAACTTGTGGTGAGGATATATAGTCTAGTGAATTCAGTGGTTTGGTGGTTTTATGTTCATATTTTGTATGTGTGAATCTTATCTTTTGTTAAGGAGTTAACTTTTAAAGATTTTAATCTTGACGTGACACATCATAAACTAACTGGACATTGTAGTAACAAGTTTGTTAATTAGTTGAAAAGAAAAAATATGATATAAAATTTGACCAGAACACACTCAAATGGTTTTATTATCTTGAACTGATACAGGATTTTTTTTAAAAGAATAAATATGCTCATAGAACTGCCACCAATTTTTCTCAAAATATTGTACTAAACTATCAAAGAATATATTTTTGAAAGAAAAGTATGATATATTTCCAGGAAAATATTATCATAAATCTGACAATGCTTTCAAGCTTTCTGTAAACATCTAACAAGATTGATATTCTGTAATACTCTGTTTGGTGATATTAGAAATGACACATTTTATCTTTATCTCTTCAGATGTTAACAGTATAATCTTTAGGTTGATGACTACCATTAAGTAATGACCAAGTTTACTTAAATTTAAGATATTTTCTTTTAATATCTACATATGTTTTTAACATAAATATGAGTTTTTGCCCTTACTTTGTGAACTTTGATGGAAATAGATGACAATGTTATTCTTTCAAACTGATTATTAAACCCAGATTACTCTAATATGTGGGTTACAAAATCCCAAAACAGTTTGAAATCCATTAAGAGATCAAATCATATAGGGGGATCTTCTTGAGGATTTGTATCATGGAAATAATGTTCTTTGAAGAATTGGACCATGATTGCAGCATTAATGCAGGTGTTTAAAGAAAAGCCTCTCAACTTTCTACTTGAACTTTAGCCTTTATATTCCCGCTGAGTTGGATGTTTTAATCTTTAACCCCTCTTGTTTTCCAAGTGACAGCCTTATAGGATTTATCGGGTCTAAATTTCTCTTTTGTTTCAATTTAGTAAATGGCAACAAAAAATTGTAACTTCTTCAAATTTATCAGATAGCGTCTGTTGTTTGGGGGAATTTTTATGAGGTCAAATATTTTAGCCGAGGGGAAGTTACCAGTCAAATTAATGAACAAACATTGCTCTTCATTTTGGTCCTACGTCAAATTTGTTATATGATAGACGAAATAAATCCCCCTTCAAAATGATGATTTGATCCAACTTTCTCTATTCAGCGATATCAGCTTATGATTTCACCTTTTAAAAGGACATGCAATTCAGGCAAAAAAAAAGTAAAATTAGAAGGATGGTTTTCAAAAATTGACAGAAAAACTCAATATTCTCTATTCAGCATATCAGTTCATGATTAAACTTTTAACAGGACATGCAATTCAGGCAAAAAATAAAAGTAAAATTAGAAGTATGTTTTTTAAAAATTTACCGAAAAACTCAAATTTGAACTTGAACAACTCACTGGTTTTGTCATGGAATGTAATTATAGATTTATGAAATGATATTAATTATGAAATAGTTTTCTGCTTGAACTGTTTCCACATATTAAATATCTTAGTTTCAATATGATTGTAATCGTGAGTCTTGTTTAAAATTTATTTTATGACATTGATACAATATTTTAAGGTATTTTAGTGTAATAAAAGTAAAAATAGTTGAAAATAGACAATTGTCAAAACAGCAAAGTTTAAACCATATACTTTTCACATTGCATTGGAGTAATGTATGAAGACTGTAATGGCAGCCCAATACAGCTCCACAACGGTTTCAATGATATAAACATAAAAGAAATCAAACATTCTGACAGATAAAAACATGTACCATAAAAAATGGAACTGCTGCTACTGAAGAGGTACTCTTCCTTAGTGAAATTACAAGTTAGACTCTTAAAACATTAAGTTAATAGATTTAAGAGTCCAACAAAATGTAGCAGTATATATTTTTTTCTTTTTTTGATGGATGAAGGATATGCCCCTGTTGTATTGCAATTTGGAATTTTAGATTTTTGTCAATACATTTGCTAAGACAACTCTTTCAAACTTAAGAGCTAGATTCATTAGTAAATGGAAAATGTTGGGTCTTTAACAAGTTTCTGATTTGTAGTTTCTTATTATAATAATGACCAACATACACAAACTTGAGGTCCAGGATGATGTGGGTTTAATCTAAGTCCAAGTGAAACCAAGATGTCTCTCTTATAAGCATGTGATGGAAAGCAAATTTATATGGTATAATCGAGGTTGTAGTAATGTATGTCGATCAGAATAATGGGAGTCGCAATGTTTAATGCAATAGTGTTTCTTTTTCTAGTTGTTCATCTGTTACTCAAAAAAAGCTTTGGGCCATAACTTTTTGATCTTTGAAAACTGGCTTATGTTATTTGGCACTAAGTTGTACAATCAAAAGGAGGTATCTGAAACAAGACTTTTTTTCTTTGAGTTAAGTTTTTGATTTGGCACATGGAGGCCACACCTAAGGACAATGGTATTTTATAAAGTTATCAGTATTGTAAAATTATATACAAGTGACTGAGATGAAAATCGTTTAATACTTAAGTAACAGATCAAAGAAACCCAATCTTTAGTGATTCATATGGCTGCCAAGATGCCAATAGCTAATAATTTGATCATCCCATTATATTTGTGTTTTAAAACTAGAGGCTCTAAAGAGCCTGTGTCGCTCACCTTGGTCTATGTGCATATTAAACAAAGGACACAAATGGATTCATGACAAAATTGTATTTTGGTGATGGTGATGTGTTTGAAGTTCTTACTTTACTGAACGATTTTGCTTCTTCCAATTATATCTATAATGAACTTTGCCCATTAGTAACAGAGAACTATATTTGGTAAAAATTTACATAAATTTACCAAATTAATGAAAATTGTTAAAAATTGACTATAAAGGGCAATAACTCCTTAAGGGGTCAATTGACCATTTAGGTCATGTTGACTTATTTGTAGATCTTACTTTGCTGAACATTATTGCTGTTTACAGTTTATCGCTATCTATAATAGTATTCAAGATAACCAAAAACGGCAAAATTTCTTTAAAAATTACCAATTGGAGGGCAGCAACCCAACAACCAGTTGTCCAATTCATCTGAAAAATTCAGGGCAGATAGATATTGACTTGATTAACAATTTAACTCCTTGTCAGATTTGCTCTAGATGCTTTGGTTTCATAGTTATAAGCCAAAAACTGCATTTTACCCCTATGTTCTATTTTTAGCCGTGGCGGCCATCTTGGTTGAATGGCCAGGTCATCGGACACATTTTTCAAACTAGATACCCCAAAGATGATTGTGGCCTAGTAGTTTCAGTGGAGATTTTGTAAAAGATTACTTTGATTTATGAAAAATGGTTAAAGATTGACTATAAAGGGCAATAACTCCTAAAAGGGTCAACTGACCATTTTGGTCATGTTGACTTATTTGTAGATCTTACTTTGCTGAACATTATTGCTGTTTACAATTTATCTCTATCTATAATAATATTCAAGATAATAACCAAAAACAGCAAAATTTCCTCAAAATTACCAACTCAGGGGCAGCAACCCAACAACCAATTGACCAATTCATCTGAAAATTTCAGGGCAGATAGATCTTGACCTGATAAACATTTTTATCCCATGTCAGATTTCCTCAAAATGCTTTGGTTTTTGAGTTATAAGCCAAAAACTGCATTTTACTCCTATGTTTTATTTTTAGCGGTGGCGGCCATCTTGGTTGGTTGACCAGGTCACGCCACACATTTTTTAAACTAGATACCCCAAAGATGATTGTGGCCAAGTTTGGATTAATTTGGCCCAGTAGTTTCATAGGAGAAGATTTTTGTAAAAGATTACTTTAATTAACGAAAAATGGTTAAAAATTGACTATAAAGGGCAATAACTCCTAAACGGGTCAACTGACCATTTTGGTCATGTTGACTTATTTGTAGATCTTACTTTGCTGAACATTATTGCTGTTTACAGTTTATCTCTATCTATAATAATATTCAAGATAATAACCAAAAACAGCAAAATTTCCTCAAAATTACCAATTCAGGGGCAGCAACCCAACAACCGATTGACCGATTCATCTGAAAATTTCAGGGCAGATAGATCTTGACCTGATAAACATTTTTACCCCATGTCAGATTTGCTCTAAATGCTTTGGTTTTTTGAGTTATAAGCCAAAAACTGCATTTTACCCCTATGTTCTATTTTTAGCCGTGGCGGCCATCTCGGTTGGTTGACCGGGTCACGCCACACATTTTTTAAACTAGATACCCCAATGATGATTGTGGCCAAGTTTGGTTTGATTTGGCCCAGTAGTTTCAGAGGAGAAGATTTTTGTAAAAGTTAACGACGACGGACGACGACGGACGACGACGGACGACGGACGCCAAGTGATGAGAAAAGCTCACTTGGCCCTTCGGGCCAGGTGAGCTAAAAAGGCTACTCTTAACTTTCAATGACAGCTATAGTCTTTTGCAACTGTTACTGAAAAGTTTTGTGAAGCATTGTTAAAACAAGATTTTGGAAATTGTAAGATCCTGTTCTTTGTGCATTGAATATTTTAAACTACATTTTTTGACAGGTAAGTGTAATTTAGAAAGACCTGCATATTAATAGTAACAAACGCATTGCAAGAGTTGGATTTTCCAGCTTTTGGACAATAACTTGAGAGTGCTTTCACCAACTTGCAAGAAATTTTGGTGAATTGTTTATATCTATTGACATTAGCTCCCTTTTAGTTTTTATAAATTTCAGATTTTACATTTCTAACTTACAGGCTCAGTACAGAGAATTTTCTGAGTTTCTGACGTTTCAGGGTTACAGGGTAAGCTCCCTTTTGATTTTCATGATTTTCTAATATGACATTGAAAAGTAATTTAACTTTATTCTTTGAAAATGTGAAGGGCGTATCATATGCTCATTGCGAAGCTGTTTATTATTTTGGCTTTTGAAAGGTAAGGACATCAATAATTTTGTCAAAATCTTAATTGAATTTTATAAAACTTTAACAGTAAATGTAAAACAATTTAAACAAGAAACAATGTGATAAACACCCATTTACCAAAAATAAAGAAAACCCTTTAAGATTTGAGAGTCCTTATAGCACAGTATTTCTGAACATCTAATAAGTTATACACTTCATCAGTCTAATCAGTGCCAATAAATATCCAATCTTATATAAAAAAAAAACTAACATCAAAAACATTTTAAACCACTTCAGATTAGCAACAATTCACCATTTGATTTTATTATACAAATATTTTAAGAACGAT
Source organism: Mytilus edulis (assembly GCF_963676685.1). Classification (NCBI taxonomy): domain Eukaryota; kingdom Metazoa; phylum Mollusca; class Bivalvia; order Mytilida; family Mytilidae; genus Mytilus; species Mytilus edulis. Next base: position 97,833,273 of record NC_092347.1, read on the forward strand.
TTCCTTTAAATTGTATGTACAAAGAAAAGTATTAAGAAGTGAATCTTTTAAGACTGGATTATTACCTTGGTATATACACCTTTCCTTTGGTTAACATACTCGCCAAAATCTTCAAATATTTGTGAAGATTACAACAATCTTCTTTCTCTTTATTCATTGTTATAGTCTTGTGTCAATATTTATTTATCCCTAATAAATCGAAAATGAGGTCAAAATAAAATGAAAGATACAAAACCCCCTTAAGGTCAATTAAGGATAGACATTTTAATTGGTTTTAACGTTTATGTTACTTCATATTTACATTAAATGATATTTTAGGTGGTAGTTTGTCAAATACAATTAGGACTATTATATTATGGCATTGTATGACTGCTTTTATTTCTGTTGGTCAAATAATGCCAAAAGGTAGACAAACATTTATTCTGAAATTTTAATATTTATTTTATATTGTATACATTTATTAAGTTATTGTGAAAACTTATGGCCTTAATTAAATGTTCATTTTTCCTTTTTTCACCATAATAGGAAATGATATTAAATATGTTTTAAGTGTAATGAAGTTCTGAATTAGTATATTAAATGACAAATGAATTTATTCTAAATTTGGTATTTTCATTCATGTCTAAAATTTTGACAGATCATATGATATCTTGATTTGTTAATATTGCTGAATACATATATGTTCTTGTATCAGTGAGTGATATATCTATATTTGAAGTGCATTGCTGAAATTTTTATTTCATTCCAATGTAAATATAAAGATGACCTAAATTTAAATTCCACAAAATAGAAGGTTTTTGCTGATTTAGATTATGCAAATTTTTAGGTTTTTTTTGTGTGTGGATATTACTGGTTATTGTCAAAGATCAAACAAGTTTTCCCACATCTTGGTGATCTAATATCATTACATGTACTAGTATATTGTTTTCAAATAATTTTCTTGAAAAAAGAAATGATTTGTGTTTTCCTGATAAAATTATGTGAGTTTGCATTAATTTTATATCTGCATCGGCGGGTACATTCATAATGAATATAAAAATAAGAAGATGTGGCAATGAGAAATCTTTGCACCAGAGCTCAAATGGCACAGAAGTCAACAACTATAGGTCACACTGTGTATATTTTTTAGAAAAACGCTCTTCTTTGTAGGCATGGTAGGTGAATGATCAGCATTTGGTAAATCCCATTATATGAATGAATATTGAACTGGGATAACTTCAATAATATATAATTATTTACAACAGCAAGAGCTTTCTTGTATGGAATCTTAAAATATATTTATTATTTGATGACAACTGTCACATTTAAGGGAGTTATTGCAATAAAAAAACTGTTTCTGTGAATCAAAGAAAAGATGTTTGAATTAGTTTATATGAGATTGATAATAAATGGTTATATAATAAGCACATCATTTGTCAATGGTAATCTTACAAAGGACAAATCTGTGCACAAAGTCAGTTTTGTGTCTCGTAATGTTTGTTTAAAGATTGACTTCAGAATATTTTTTTAACAGGGTTAATATCTTTCAGTTTAACTGTTGGTTTTTCTTTAACTATTTGATGTTTGATAGAATGACAAATGCTAAAAGTATAAGAAAAAAAAAAACTTTTGGAGAAAAGTAAGGAACACCTGTTTAAAAGGAGTACCGTTAAATATGTGTTAGTTGTTTAAACAAGATTTGTAAAGAATTTGTTGACTGGACCAACTCATACATTCAGCCTTCATATATATTATTTGAACATGTTATGGAACTAGGTTACTGACAGAAGGTGTGTGGCAACCATATTGCCTTTTATGCCCCCGCCGTAGTTAAGGGGGCATTAAGTTTTACCCTTTTCCTTCTGTACGTACGAACATCCCAAAGTTGTTTACTTATTATTATACAATCTTGGGACCTTTTTTGGACACAAAATTTGAAATTGCCATTGATACATTAAAAAGACATTTTTTTGTTGAGGAAAAGTAAGTTATTATTTGGTGGTCATTTTAAAGTAAATAATTTGATTTTTATAGTCATCTCTGCTTTAAATTTTGATTTAAAAATTATTTTTTTTTCCCATTTGACCAATCATTTTGCATCTTTAAAAAGTATTTGGAAAATATAAGGATTTATTAGAATTGACAGATGCCATCCGACCTAATTAACAATAGAAAAACATATTATTGAGCTTTTAACATGACATACTGCTGCAGCCAAAAAAAAATTATCTGGTCAGTTATTTGTTTAAAAGAATTTTTTAAGATAGACTTTTGGCATTTTGTAAAATCCTCCACTCACTGTGCAATAAAGTTGTTGACGGCAAACATCTACATGATATCTCAGTTTACTTAATCTCCCCGACATTTAATTTTCAACATTTATCTTGTAAATAAACAAAGTAAACATGAATAGAAACAATACGTTGTCTTATATTGATTGGTTTATTTTCACCAGAAAATGTCTGATTTAAGTTGAGAATTGTTATCTGGTAATTTGTCCATGTAAATGCCAAGGTAAGCAAATGTTTCAGATAGATTTTAAATGTTTTAAATATTTGCGGAATTTTCTTTTGAAAAAATCAGCATGTTATTTCTGAAAACAAATTGTTACCATTCAAGTTGTTGTAAAAATACAATGGATCCTGTTTTAAACTAGGGTAATTATACTCCAATTCTAGGAGTATGGTAAAATTGTAATCACCTTATCTGTCTGTCTGTCTGTTCATTTTTGCAACAGATATTTTCATCATGCTCTTCTCAGGACTTACTGAATTGAATGACTTCAAAACCCAATTTGGTCAGCATCTATGATAGTTTGTATCATGTGACCAGCTTTCTGATCTCCCAGAAATTTCCTTCCTATTTGCCGAAACACTTTGAACATTTTAATTAAATGAACCTTTTTCACACATTTCTCTCATACTACTGAACTTAATAACTTCATATATAAGGTTGACTGTACAATAAGAAATTTAACAAAAAATATAATAGACAGCAACCAAAAACAACCACTGAATTATAGGCTGCTGGCTTGAAACAGACACATACAGAATATGGCCGAGTTAAACAACTTGGTAAGCGTTTAATCCTCTCCTGAATCTTAGACAGTTGTTTAACAGCACAACATTATAACAAACTTTTGAAATCAGTTGAAAAGGGTTTTACTCATCAGATCTGTTCAAAGCACAAAAAACAACCAACGAAAGTACTAAAGACACAGTACCAATTTAAGAGACAGAAAGCTTGATTAAAGCCAATTACAATGTATACATAAGTCATGTTTCCCAGACTTAAATCTTTTACAAGTGACACACAAGTCTCCCTTTGAAGACTAACACATATAATATTGAGATTCTGGCACATTATTTCAGAAACTTTTTTTTGTTACATTTTTGTTTTTGCCTAGAAATTATAGCCTAAATAAAGGCAACAGTAGTATACCGCTGTTCAAAACTCATAAATCCATTGGAAAAAAAACAAAATCGGGATAACAAACTTAAACTGAGGGAAATGCATTAAACACAAGAGGAGAGAACAACGACACAACATTAAAATGTAACACACGCAGAAACGGACTAAACATTAGACAAAATCCTATGAGAATAACAATATAACATCAAAACCAAATACATGAATTTGGGATAGATAAGTACCGTGACACGTCTTATAGTAATGTGAATTCACACTCAAAAATAAGAGAAAACAAACGACACAACGGAAACACAACGTTAAAATGTAACACACACGGAAACGAACTATAATATAACAATGGCCATATTCCTGACTTGGTACAGGACATTTTGAAAGGAAAAAATGGTGGGTTGAACCTGGTTTTGTGGCATGCCAAACCTCCCTCTTTTATGGCCATGTGAAATATAACATTAAAATGACAACACAACATTACAGGACTACAATATAAATAAATAGGAGAACACAATTGACAAAGAAACACACAAAATTTGGTAAAGGGAAGTAACTCTTGAAGTATGTTTTTGAATTTATTTTCTGTCTTATATTTCACATTCTGATAGGTACTGAACTATATATTTGTATGATCCAATGTTTGCATTAAAGGTGATATTAGTGAGGTAGATTTAAAAAAAGGTCTTATATCAGAAAGTTGTGCTAAAAAGTATATAATTGTGTTCAAAACAATCTTATCAATGGAATTAAATTCTACTAATTTAAAAATCTCCCAATCTTATCTGACCTGGGGTATCTAACTTGTTACGAAATCGTGATAATTGTTTAGCAATTACTTGGGGAGGGTGTGTAGTAGCTTATTTGACCAAGATTATAAATAACAGATCAGTTACAAGTATATGGTAACGTAAATAGCCATTAGAAATGAAAACAAAAAGTCAATTTTAGTTTGTACCTAGAAGCTGAGGTATGGGACTGTTGATAAATAAATAAATCTTGTGGCTTAAAGCCAGTTTATTGTGCTCTGACATCAATGTCATTTAGGTCAGACTTAATGGATACTAATGTCAGAGACTATTAGATACGGAATTATTGGCCTTTTTCTATTCCTAAGAATGTACCATTGAAGTTTGACAAAAAATATATGTTCCTAAATTAACACATACTATAGATATACTTTAACAAAGGAATTTATGGGAGCAGGAGTTTATGTATCTTTACATCTTTTATACATAAGAACCATTTTAATATGCCCTTCTTCAAGCTGGAAAAGAAAATGGTTAAAGTTCTTATAACACTCAAATACAATTTTTTTAATTTACAAATAAATAGTTATATTTCAGCACTTTATCCTACATATAATCCAATCCGTCATGTGACCAGTAATAAATTATATATGATATACTTTAATTAATCAAAAAACTTGCAATACATTAGGCAAAAATGGCTCCAATTTCATAATTATAATCTACTCCAAGTCAATTAATACTTGTCACTTATTGAAGTTTTGTCACCCTTTCATTGAATTAATACAACAATTTACACAAATATCACCCAATGTCACTTGGCTTTTGTCACCCTCTCATTTTCATCAAACAGAGGTCGTAGATAGAATTATTTCATTTGTTAAGAGGTACTGCCAGGCTGTTTGATGGGCGTAAAGCAGAATGTACTATTATCAAGACTTCACTTCATGAAATTCTTATTGTATAATATTTCATTTCAACTTGTCACAAGAATTTGAATGATTACTGTAATTTATTTTTTTGTCATTTTATTTTGAATAAGATAAAGTGCCAATAGATTTTTTATACAACTGAACATAATATATTACTCATGTTTTTTTACAATTAGCAAAAAGTCATTTTGTTCGGTAATCTTTATGAGAAAAATGAAGAATCTTGAAAACGTATTTACTACGACCACGTAATTGTGACGGTAACATAGAATCTGAAAACACTTTTGCTATGACTGCGTAAATGGTATTACAAATGGTGATATAAATTTTGATATCCATGACGGCAACTATTTATGGGATTGATCTGGTATGCTCAGGGCCAGAAGTTATGGAAGTGAAATACATCACACATTTCAAAGTACAGTCAAACCTGGTCTAATGCATCTTCCCTAGCCAAGGATTACGATCCACTACCCTACTCTCTATAAGCAGTAGGTCAATTGTATTTGGTGTATTGAATGATTGTAAGGAGTACCTGTAAGTCTGGCAGGTTTCATCTAACCTTGACCTAATTTTTAATGGGTTCATTGGTCTGTTATGCTTAGTTTATGTGTTTTTGGTCAGTTTTCTAAGTACTATAAGAAATAGGTCAACTTTTTTTGGTGTATAGAATAATTGTGAGGTGTACATGTCTGGCAGGTATCATCTAACCTTGATCTCATTTTCATGTTGCATAAGTCAATGTTAAGTTATTTGTGTTTTATTTTGTATTTCAATTACAGTAAGCATTAGGTTGACTATAAAATAATTGTAAGGTGTTCATGTCTGTCTGACAGGATTTATCTGACCTTACCCTTCTTATCATTGATCTTTGAAAATGTTGAGCCTATGATAATTGTAGGAAAATCTTTACCTATAAAATCAATGGTCAGTAAAGCAGGAAAAACACTTATTTGTGCATGTGCACTCATGTGAGAATTCTAAGGGGTTGTATTATTTTTTTACGATCAGTGCATTTTATCCTAGGTTGGGAACCCCTTTTAAAAATGGGTGGATCTACACCTAAATTTTTATAGCAATGTAATCTTTTTTATGACATGAAATTATTTTTTTATTGATAGCTTTCAACTCTTTAGGATTTTCTCACATTTTGTTGAAGTACCGGTATATCCAAGAAATACTCATATTCCATATTTTGGTCTGCTTTTGACAAGTGTCCTATTCTAATTCTACAGAGAAAACCAGGGACAGATGTATATCCTGTACTTGACATTACCCACTTATGTAAATTGATGAATAATATACTTAATTATCTTATTACGCTGCAAATTGTTCTCTTGTTTTGAAGAATTTAACTGTTTCAAATGTGTCTTATTTCAAGTGATACATTAAAGTGGATTTTCCTCATCAAAGCATATTTTCTTTTACTTTACAAATGTCTATATGTAGTTTAAGTGATGACATTAATTTAAATGGAATAATAGGTTTTCTGTGGAAAAAGCAGAAGCACTTTTCATCGATTTTTGAAAACCTGTCTGGTATTGTTTTAATTGCAGTTTAAAATTACAATTTTTCAAATAATATTTGAACTCCTCTGTCTAGATAGAAATACAATACCGGTTCTTATATATGTTGTATTATAAATCTAATGGAGCATTTGCAAAGCTTGCAAACTAAGTCTTACTGTCACCTATAGTTGCTTATATTCAGGTCTCTTGGACTCTGGTACATAGTTGTCTTCTTGGCAACTATACCACATATTCTTGTTTTTATGTAGCCTCCTGGTAACATGATAAAAGACCAATGATATAGTTGCTAACATCCATGTCTTTTGGTCTGTGGTGGAAAGTTGTCTCATTTGAAATCATACCACATCTCTGAATTCACTCCTTAATTCACAAATTGAAATGGCATATAACTGCTGAAAAAACTGTTGTGCATGCAGGAATTTCAACTGCAAAACATTTTAGAACCAAATATTTTGCACAGCAAATAGATAACCAAATACTAAAGATAATTTTCTAATTTCTGTCTAAAAAATTTGCTAACAAAGAATTACTAATACCCTTGTTCAAGGAAATCTAATTTTGTTTTCAAGTCATCACTTAAGACATGTGGGATAGTTGTTCTATGAAAAAATCAATAATCTTCAATGAAATCCTATGCCAATTTCATTTATACAGCTAGTAAAAATAATTGGAAAATAGTTACAGCCAAAAGAACATCTCTAGAGAGGTATTCTATTTTGTCAAAGGAAGTGTGCTATTGACGAGAAAATTAACCTTTGACAATCGAATAAATTACATGCTTTATTGTCCAGTGTTGTTAGATGTAAACAACCACATGCACGTGACAGGCTCATTAACTCCATGTGTTAGACATGTATCTGCATTTGTAATGAAAACTGTCATTATACAGGTGACCTCGGCTAATCATGTCACATGTTTCATACCTTTGAAATTAATTACGGTGACACCAATTGAAAATTAATTGATACTTGAGATAAATAAATGTCTCTTTGTAATGGTCATCAATGTCCAGTTAATGGTCATTATGTACTGAAATACACCAGAGAATAGTTTTTCACCATTGTTTTAGCTGCAGGACATAGAAGTGTAGTGTTACGTAACACACAGGGATAAAACTTGATAATCATATTTTGGTTGAAATAGATAATGATCGTTGACATTTTAATGTTAAATTTTTACTAGAACTATTTGGCATGTACTAAAAGGTGGAGTGGAGTGGAGTGGTGGAGCGTTGGAGTGGAGTCATGGAGTGAAATTTACCTAACATATCCAAAAATCAATATCAATTTATAAGATATTTTTGTATACATGTGTAGCTTTAAAAATCATAGAATAAATGTATCCACAGCATCCAACTGCATTCATGTTCATTATACCAATATGATTCACATTGGATGTGTCATGGGCATTTTGTAAGGTTATATCTCCAAACAATATTAAAAAAAATTAACATTAATGTTAAATAATAGATTTCTTTAATTTAGGAGGGGGTCTTTCAGCAATTTTACCTTAGTTAACAACAGTCTGGTGTAAATAATTTTAAAGACAAGACACTGAATTTCAAAGACATGATTTTACTAAACAACCATTCCATCTTACTTTCATAACTGGAATAATAAGAAAATGTTACGGCTGTGGATGATCATTTTCAGATAGGCATACAAATGTTCCAAATGATCTTGTGTTAAAAAGATATGATCATAGAATGTATTTAAGTCCAAGATCTAAAATCTTGATACAATCTGTTTCTCTACAAAACACATATTTTCATTTAAATGATGACAAGAAAAAGGGATACTCAGTTTGAATTCAAAGATGTTGTAATTCATAATGAAATGAAGCAAAGTTTATAAGATGAGCATTTGCTTTTACTAGAATCACTCGGAATTCAACATTAAATGTTCAGCACAATGGATAAAGTCTCCATTTTTAGATTCTAACATATTTTGCCAGGTAAAGACATACATATTTTAACTAGGGACTAAGCCTACAACATTTGAAAATTAACATAACCGCTATGTATATTTTAATAAATTTTTTGTGAGCTCGTCCAAAATTAATTTTAACTGCATAGGTTACTGGGCCTTTGCTTCCCCTTCTTATTAGAAATACACTATAATTTAGGATAGCAAAATAAATTACATAATTGACAACATTATACCCCTCTCCATCTAAGCTGTCATAAAATGCTACCCCAAACATTGTCCAACTTTGATAAATTATCAAATATGTCAAATGAAATAATATAAAATCATTGTGTGCTGCAATTTAAATATTGTTTTATAAATGATTTTTAAATTGATATTGACTTTTGAATATGTTAAGTTAATTTCACTCCATGACTCCACTCCAACACTCCACCACTCCACTCCAATACTCCACTCCACTCCACTCCACCTTTTAGTACATGCCGAACTATTTGGTGAATTTCATTTTTTTTTTCTCAATATTATATCAAATTATCAAATCAGCTGATGTCAGACACGGTCCTAGCTGGCCCTATTAGAATAGCTCTAAGTGGTTATGTATTTACTCTAATTTGAATAGAGAACAATCACTTTGTTAAGTTTGACATTCCACACAAGGAACCAAGTAATGGTAATTAGGTCTACCAAAGTTTTGGTGCATATTTTTTATCCCCACACAACATGTTGCAGGGGTCATAGAAATACCTGGCATCCATCTGTCTGGTCTTGTAAGCTCTTTCAGTGTACAATTTTAGCGAGATTTATATCAATGTCATAACAAAGGTAGTTCAAAATCAGTGTGGATCAACTATTTTTTTTAAAGATTTATACCCCTTAAAAATATTTTAAAATTACATTGTTTATGTAAAAGGGCTCTCAATCCAATTTTTTTAACTTTAAACAACAAAAAATGCAAGTTTATAAATTGTAATGTATAATTTGGTTTGAAAATTTTATTTTTATTTTCAGGAAAGAAAAAAGAAACTGTGATTAGTATATTGTATATAAAGATTATATTACTGTGAGTACAAGTTAAAATTATAAGCCTAATGAAATTTCACAACTTACCGTACAATCATTACCAAATTAAAAAGATATTATATATTGAAGATATGCATTCAGTTTTAAAAAAATCAGTGAAAGGTTTACATGCATGTCTCATTGTAAAGTTGCTGTGAAAAATAAGTTAAAAAAGTGATTAAACTCCAAGATATGGGGAAATCAATCAAATCTGACAAAACCAAACACTGGGCTCTATCAACCAACAGAAGATTGGAAAACAAGTGTCTTATTCTGGACATAACATTGAGATGTTTTAAAAGTCTTAAGTATCTATGATCTGTCATTTAATATGTTCTGCTGTGCATTATCTCTTATTCTCTGCACTGAGAAACTATTCTTACTATTGTAATTTTATTGATTATTGAAAAGATATATTATTGAAAAATTATTTGTATAAAGGGTTATGTAATTGTAAACATGTTTTATTTGATATAAAGGTGTGATTTCTAAGTACATGTGTTGATATATCTATAAAACCATTGATTCATAACAATTTTCAGGATATTGATATGAAACAAGTCACTTCCCTTGGTGAATTGTTATATTTTATCTACATACACAGAGATCAGAATGTAAGATATGAAAGAACTTTAGGACTATTGTTTTTTTTTAATGTGATATAATGATAAACTTAGGAACTGTGAGTACTAGGAAATGTAAGGCTTCAGAACAGGGGTATGTAGGGTATAAAACTGCTGTTTCTAACAGGACATATAACTCAGGCTTGTATACAAAGTGTCATTATATGAAAAAGGGGAAGGTGGTGGTTGGATCTTCCACAAAATTTTGTTATAAATGTTCGACATATTATGACCAAAAATAATTTTTGTGCCTTACAAATATTTTTGAAACTTTTTTTCTTCGAATTTGATTCAATTATTACACAGAAAACATAAAATTTATATTTTGCTTTATCATTTACCATTATATTTAACCATTTGCTATTTGACTTTATAAATTTGAAAGGTTGACATGTTTATGGCCACTTAGGTTTCTAATAAAGATACCTGATAATGATTAGAACCATTATTTTCTTGCTGCACAAATGCATATTATTATATGGCAATAAAATTAACAATTTATAAAGCAATCAAAACATCAGCATAGATTTAAGAGCATATTTAAGCCAATAAGATGAAATTTATTTGAAATGCAGTTGTATTTTTTTCTGATTTGATTACACTAGGAAGAGTGTTATCTCACTCCCCTAGCATCAGAACTGTAACCTTTTATCAGTGAAGGCAAAGAATAAAGGAGTTTACAGCTTAGATATCAGATTGTTTGTTAAACCAGACGTAGATTATATTTTATTGTTCTTTTACTTGATGATGCTAAAAATACCTAGAGAGGATTATTTAAATTTTAAAATAGATATGTTTTATTGTAGAAACAGTAATCTTGTTTTTTATCTGTCAATTTTTTGTGTTTTTTTTCTAAGCAGAATGTTAGAATGAGGTAATAAAACTGGATCAGCTTTACTCATTCAATTTTAGTGATATAATCCTTTACAGTCAGTAGCTTAGCTACATTTAAGTCCAACCACAGATATAACTAAGTCAGTCATAGTAAAAATAAAAAATAAAAATTTCCACATGTAATTCTTCAGGCGAGCCTTACTGGGAAAATTAGAAATAAGTCCACTTCAAATTGTCTCTTCTTGAACTAAAGTTATGGCGGCAGATAAGGATAGGAATTTCAACCATCAAAGTCAAATTGGAGCTAAATGTTTTCTGCTTTTGAATTTCAATGTAGTTTTATCAAATTATTTCAAGCAAACTTATACGAAATTGTAGTTAATATCAGAAGTGTTCAATCAAGGAACAAAAAAGGCTTTCTAGGCATATTCTTGTATCATAATAGCTCAATCTCACAACAAAACATTGGACAGACAAATTCTTCAAGTAAACTGCTAACAAAATAAAACACTTGTTATACAAAACTTGTTAAAAAGATGATATGATTTATCTCATTAAACAATGTCCCATCATAGTGAGTACTAACTTCAAGATTTTTCGTTCAGGCTTAACATTTTTCTTATTTTCATATTGTCTATCAAAAACTATTTTCATATATATACAAAATTTGTAATCACCAAGTAATCATATGAATGTAATCTTAAAGTAATCTAAAAGTAATCATGATTACACCTGTTTTTTGCAATGTAATCGATTACATTACAATTACTTGTAATCAGAAATGGCATGATTACTGATTACATAGGATTACACTGCAAAATTTAATCGATTACAGCTGATTACGATTACCCCATGCCTGATAGGAAAGAGGGTTAGTCAAAGAGACTTTTTAGTTAAAAAAGATACAGTTCCATTTTGCAATACACTAATAGGCCTTAAACTAATAAGTGCTGAAGTTCATAAGTCTGTTTTACATCAGATTTTTTTTTTTTTTGGTTCAAAAGTCAAGATGTTGCTTGGATAAATTGGTTTTCTGAATATTAGTTTAATTTTAATTTTCCAAGATCAGTATACAGGATTTTACATCATTTATTTCAGACCCATACCCTCTGCCATAAAATCCCTTCTGATACATGGACAGGTGACATTGTGATTCTATTCTGGTCTCTTCAAATTTTTGTATTTCACTTCATTTTTTTATAGCTAATCCACTGTCAGTGATTTTCAAGCTATTCAACTCAGTGACAGTTATGATAAAAGTGAAATGTTTTTACAGTTCCCTTGTTTTATCAATGTATATAAACATGGTTATCCTAAAATCAAACTGTACAACAAAATCTCCTGTGACTCTGCTTCCATATTAATGTAAATATTTTTTTTTTGTGACAGTTCATGTTAGGGTCTTCTTTGCAGTCCACGTTTTAAGTACGCTTTCAAACATTCAAGAAAATTATGTAACAAAATTCTAAATTTATTATTAGGTGAATACAATAGGAATAGAATTATATTACTATCCTAAAGTTAGATTTTAAATATATACAATATTTTCAGTGTCACTGTGTGCTAATGTTTCAAGGCCGATTGTCTTCATATGTAAAATTAGCCTGGTATTTGAGAAATATAGAATCTGAACAGGTTCTGTTATTGATATTTATTTAATTTGAATTTAAACATTCCTAATTTATTACAACAAAAAAATCAATAAATATGTACTCAATGTTTTGAACACTCCATGTAGGGATAATCATGATTGTACTGTACTTATTACTTCCCTTTACATCAATCATCCCAGTATCCCTGCAGGCAGACGTGTGTGTGTAGTGTAAATGTGAAATCTCAAAGTAATGTAAAGCCTCTACTACATTGTAAACAAACAAAATCAACTTGTGTCACATAGGAGTTTTAATTCATCCATGTAAAAAAGGATTTCGAGTGTTGGAAGATTTATCCATTTTCAAGTGTATTGATTATTTGATATAAGGAGTGAGTAGAGTATTGTTTTTATTTTGTCTTCATTTACATATAATCTATAATAATTCTGTGCATGTTTACTAAATCTTGTGTAATAGGCTGATAATTATATTGTCTGGATGTTTTACGTCACACACTATGAGAGTATTAATTAGATGTTGATATTTGATAGGGTTGTGTTATAGTTTGCCACACATGTAATAGGGTATTTTTAACATACATACACACATATATATAAATAATTGATGAACTGTACAATTGTTTTAATATACCCTTATTATTATAAACATCATGAAGTGTGTTACAAATTTTCGATAAATGTATTATCAATTAATTATTTTTTTCAACTGATGATATTTCTTGGAAAAGCAGGGAATGCCAAAACAATTAATTAACAGAGACAGCCGACAGGTATTAAATTTTAATAATATTTTTATTTCTTATACAGCTGAAGCTGTTAATGACTTATTTCTACTTTTTTATTTTTTCCCAGTGAAATTACACTTGTAAAACTGTGATCAAGTCAAAAAATTGACACTAAATCAAAAATATGAATAGCTTTACAGTAAAATTAATTAAAGTTATATAATGCACCAAAAAACCTATACTTTTTTCTGTTCTCATCTTGTTGTTGTATTGTTATGATTTATATTATGCAGTGCAGCTGTTTACATTTTTCCTAACAATTGGTTAGATGTTTTGTGATTTCAATGAGAAAGGATAGTTGTTTTAGATATTTAAAATTCAGCTTTAACATAAAAACATTGCGAATAAGGATAGAAAGTTTTCATTAAGAAATCGTCTGTCAGCTTGTTTGTATTTTTTTTTTTAAGAAGATTGACAGTGACTATACAAAATGGATTTCTATTGGCCATCTGTTTTCTGTATAATCGATTAGAACCTTTTTCTCCTGATGGTCAAAACACAAAGTTTGCAGGGTTATCACTGTTGTGTAAATTAGCAGATTAAATATAATGGCACACACTGTGAATCTCAAACATGGCAGCGATCTTTTGTGCCCACCTATAATAGCCATTAATCCCTTATTAGAGAAAGTGTTTAAGATCCAGTAAGCTTTAGCGATTGTTATGAATGACACCTTTTAGAAGGAGGTGACAAAATTCTTTCATTGGTACTTAGTTTAATCCTCTGGTTAAAAGACCACTGATATAGCAGATTAAATAGGTACCCTTTTATACAAATTATAACTTGAAAAGAACTTTATGAAAACTGTGCACATTTTTAATCTGGAATTAAATAGTAATAATTCGGTGTGTTGTAAGTTGATTTTTGTTTTGCAGTTTTTTGTTTTGCAGTTTTTCTGCTGTTTGTTCGTTAGAGATGTAGGATGATATCAGCATACTTACTTGATAGGTTTGGTACATGCCAAATTTTATCAGTATTTTGATAACAAGCTAGTTACATCATAAATTTGTACTTCTATTAGTAACATGTAATTAAGATTGTTGGTCAGTTCATTAAGGGATTAATTACTGGTATTGTACCTAATGTGAGTAGGAACATATTTATGTATCATTATTATTTTATTATCTTTAGTATACCAATTGTTATTAAATCATCTACTATACATTTGTTAGATTAGTATACATGTGTTTTCGTGGTTATCAAGATTTGAAAACATTTATTTTTAATGTACATTACAATATTTTTTTTTATTTTCCAAATTAAAGGGCCCATTAAGAGCATAACATTAATTACACATATCAAAAACATATTACCCTTCAAAACCTTACATAACTTTTATAATCTGCCATTTAAACTTCAATAATTATGTACATTAATCTTTGCACTGCTTGATATTTTTAATAATTTCATTTTCATTACTGTAGCTAAAACAAAAATCACCTTTTAATGAATGAACAGAATTAATTTTTAATCAATATATAGTCCGAACTATGTGATTCATGATTTTGTGGGAAAGTGCAAAAGACCACTTATTATCATGCTTACAATTTTTAGGATTGCCTCTATCATTGCACATCGTGACATTTATAAAGTCAATTAAACCTATCAGCAGACCACAAAATGATGTGAAATTCACTTCAAATGTACCTTTAAGTTGATTGATTAATTTTATCCATAATTGAAGTTTAAATGGCAGATTATAAAAGTTATGTAAGGTTTTGAAGGGTAATATGTTTTTGATATGTGTATTGTTTACTCTAGACTGAAATGTGTTGTTATTTGTTAATTCTAAGTATTTTAGATTTTAGTCAAAAGATTACGATCAATTATCTTTTCCGTCTTATACCCAGAAATTATATAAACAGGGATGGTTTTGTCACAAACTTGTTTTCATTTAGGAAGTGCAATTCTTGAAATGATGCAATTCTTTTTAATTTTCTGTGTCAAAAAGGGGGATGCCGTCACCAAACTCTCACACATAGTATTCTGCATCTGTTTTCTTTTACATTAAGTTGGCAATAGTTCAGATAATTTAACCTTAAATGATGAAAAGGGTTACTATCATTTGAAGATGATTTGATTACATTTTTACTTCCTGTGTAAATCTATGATGATTAAAGGATAAGTCTGTTTATATTACCTCCAATATCAACTTTTGTGGTTTACAGGTTAAAATATATGCGTTTTTGTTCTTATGTGCTTTTTGTGCATTTAACTTACCAAGAACCATTATATTCAAAGAAAAATTATATATTTATGTCTTTGTACTGAGTAGAAAGATCAAAAGCTACTATAAACAAATTTTATCTGATTCACAGAATTTATTAATAATACGAAATTCATAGACATGTTTTACAATTGAACGTAAACATAGTTTTTGATATATCTAAATCTAAAAGATATTTTTATTGTATTGTTAAACTAGTTTTCTGCCAGATTTTGAATGTATTTTTTTGTGCATTATTTGATTTTATTGTCATTGTGATAATAACTCCACCTGTTTAAAGTTTCATCTGTCCTAAAATAGAGAAAATAGATTAATTTTCCAATTTCAATATATGAAAAGAAGTATCAGTGAAATATATATAAGAAAACCATCTGCCCTCATCTAAATCAAAGAAATGTCCAAAGGAAAGACAAAATTTAAATTGTTGAAGTGTTGTAAGTCATGGTCAGATGTTGTTGAGTAGCTCCTTCAGGACAAACCTGATGTAATGGTATTAGATAAGTGGATAATGATGATAATAATCGGTTTATGTCTTTTGATGTAATTCCTAATCTATAACACACTTCTAATATTAAATCCAATGTCCCCTAGCCCTTTATTTGAATGTGACTACCTTTAAGGTAGGTGTCACTATATATAAAGGTGACATTTTGATAGATTGATTGCCTTTATGTAATGAATTCCCACCTGTTTTAATGATTCAGGTAAATCTACCCTGTAATGTATGATATTAACATCCTTTCAGCCTTCTTGTTCCTGTACCTCTAAATCTACCCCATAATGTATGAAATTATCATCCTTTCAGCCTTCTGGTACCTCTAGCTTTTTAAAGGTACTGCTAGCTTGTTAATTATACCCCACCTTGCTAGCTTGACTTCTGAAGTGTTAAGACTTGTTTTCTGATTTGTAATTTTGGATTGGTTTGTTGAATATTTGATGGGAGGGTCTAAATATGGGCAAGTAAATTATAATGATATTCTTGTTTACAGAATGCTCACATTCATTAGATATTTTTTGGACATAATCTATGATTTTGTAATATTTAATGAATATTTGTATTATATTTTATACATGTGGACATCATTGATTTATTTTATTGTTGCAAATTGAGTTTCGTGACGGTAATATCTAAGTTTGAAATACATTGCAGACATTAGTAAATCAATATAGAAATAAGGAGAGGTGGTATGATTGCCTATGAAACAACTATCCATAGATGTAAGCAATTAAAAGGCATGTACATCCTTCAACAATGAGCAAAACTTATACTATATAGTTAGCTTTAAATGGCTCCAAAATTATAGAATGTAAAAAAGGTTAAACTAACGCCCTGAGTTATGACAAAACAATTAACCAAAACAAAATCTGTCGGACAGTAACAAATGACAATTTGGCTCCAGACTTTGGACAGGAGCTTAGAGAATTTGTCAGGGTCAAACATGTTTGTGAGCCTTTTATACAAGTTTTTATAAACCTAAATGTTGTCGCATTTCGTCATGAAAATGGCTTGACAGATTTTAACCAAACTTGCACAGATTCTTCTACAGTGTCGACAACAGCATGTTAAACAAATCATTTTTTTTTATTAACTTATATGTCATCAGGGATTCCAAAGAGCATTACACCATGTTAACCATGGGATTATACCCCTGTAGATATAAGCTATGCTGTTCAAGAAAAATTGCTATTACATATGTTATGAGATAAGAATTTTGACAGTTTTTGAAAAAAATACCACACACAAATAACTGAATTATCAAGAGAGAGAAAGTTCTCACATTACATTTCATTGACAGAGAAGGTCAACGGTAATGGTATAATCAGCTATTTTTATCAAACCGATGTTAAAAAAATCTCACAAAAACTGTAAACATATGTTACTGATGTCAAATATTTGTCACCTATTTTGTTATACACACAGTTCCTGAAATTCCAATGATCAGTAATGAAACATTTTGTTTGGACCTAGTAAAACACAACATTGATGGATAAGTTGCCTATATTTAGATGAAAATTCCTATATTTACTAGATATACAATGTCAATGAAGTTGTTTGATCTGAGTTCTTAATGGGGTGATACATAGTGAATTCTTCTGTCCATTTGCATCAGGTTTGACTTGGTCTATGTAACTTTTTTTTTTTTTGGTACTTCTTGAGAACTGCTTGACAGAATTCAACCAAGCTAGCATGACTAGCACCGGCTCTTCTATCACGTCAAAAAATTCTTTTGCACCATTTTTGATGATTTATCTGACTGATTTTTGAGATATGCATTGCAAAATCATTGACTTATATAGCCCCATCTACTTATGTTGGCTTATTAATCTGCAATATTGTTTGAAAAATTTTGATCTGTTTGTAAAATGATAATGTTTAAGAGACCTTTTGTTTTGTGAAAAATCCTAGTTAGGGAAAAAGAAATTGAAAGTGCACTCTTGAGTATAAATTTTTCATTTTTTGGGGTTTTTTTTGTGCGTGTTGCATTGTTTGCATTGTGTTATTTTACTCAATAGTTTTAAAGATGAAATATCATAAGATGTATATGTAGGTGTAAACATCCTTTAGAAAGATTGAAAAACCCACTCTATCGTGCAACTCTTTATTATACTTAATTTAACTTTATGAATTTACGATAGCATGTTTAAATCGGGATCCTCTAATTATATTAGGACTAATTTACATTAATGAATTTCTGCGTAAGGGAGATTTGAATTTTCTATAAATCAATTTTCCCAGGATTAGAGTACATCTGTTGTGTGGATTAACATATAGTATGTATATTTGATGCATCAGCATGTGCATATTTGTCACATCACACTTAAACGGTGACCTTAACACATAATTACATTGTCCTAATGTATGATAGGTCAGGGAGAGTTAGGCTATTTGGCATTGATGGAAAAATGTGTTATCATGAATTATAATAAATTTGTGAAATTTACTACATGTGATATTCGATATGAGGTCTAAAATTACGCCTCATTTCATGTTCAACTGTACATACCAAGGTATTAACAAAATTTGCTACAGAATATTGTTGGAATCTTTTACAGACTTCATTGTTGCTAGGATAAAGTTGATGTTTTGCACGTAATGTAAATGTATTTTTGAGCTCCTCATTATAGCAATACATTATGACTATCTTTACTGATGCAGTGGAATTTAAGGATAATGAAACATGTATATTTTTCATTGCTAGTTGTTGCTGATATTAGATATACATTTGTGATTTAAAATCTTTAAAGAAAAATATTAACAAATTCATGAGTTCTGACACCTGTTTATGTTTTTATTCCTTTATTCTATGAACTACACTTCTGTTCTTTCTTCAAGACATAAGTTGAAAAATGGAAGGCTGGTACTGTGGATTCATTACTATTTGTTGGGTACCAATGTTCATGGATTTTGTGGAAGTTGGGGAACCAGGAATTGAAGTGTTCAACAAATTACAAATTTGGTATTAAAGGAATATATGCAAATTGTGCCAAAGCTATGAAATAAGCATGAAAATGAAAGTTTTCCTCATTCCAGGAAAATCAGTACCAATGAAAATAAATGAATCCATCTTATTTCAGACTACTAGCAAATATGTTCAACAGAGACATGTTCAGTATGTGCCTGTCCAAAATCGGGAGCCTGTATTTCAGTGGATTGTCAGTTGTTGCTTTATATTATATTTGTTTTTTGTTTATCAGGACATTAGTTTTCTATGTTGAAAAATTTTACATTTGCTATTTCTTGGCTTTTTATCATGGGTTTGATCATTGTCAAAGGCTGTACAGTGACCTATAGTTTTTAATTTCTATGTTATTTGGTATCTGATGGAAAGTTGTCTCATTGGTAATCAAACCACATCTCTTATATACTCATACCTTTAGTACATTATACCTTGGTAGACCACCCACTTCTAATGTTCCTCTGTTTCAGACAAATTGTTTATTTTTCATTATTTTCCTTTTATAGTCATAAAAAAAATTGTAGTTCCCTGACAAACATAATTTGTTGTGAATATGTAACTTATTATGCACTGTATTCGCCTTTTGACTGACTAGTAATATATATTTGCATTATTATTTTTTTCAATAAAACTTGATACAATCTAATAACTTCATAGTTTATTAAGCGTGTGTCAAATATCAATGAGTAGTCATTAAAAATTTATAATGGAAACTTGAACCCTGGCAGAGGACAATTTTTATAGACTTGCCACCCTTTTAAAATATAGATGTCTTTAAATTTGGCTCCTTATTGTGTATCCCTCCATTGGTTTTAGAATACTACATTAAAACAGTCTCAAAAGCAGTCATTTGGTCCTAACAATATTAAGTTTTTGGTCAATTTTTTCGTTGCAAAATTAAGATTTGGACAATTGACTGTTGTTCATTTTGACAATCCTTCATAATTGTTAGCAATTATTTAATAAATGAAAAATGAGTAAGTAAAAATACAATATGAAAGTATGAAAGATATATAGTTACAGGACTTGAATTTTAACCTTACGTTGTAGATTTGCATAAACATGTTATTAAAAATATACTATAATGTATACAAGTTAGCTGTTTCAAATGTTTAAAAGATTCATGCAATAAGATTTATAGAAAACTGATTATGAATACACAATTGCATTTTAAAATAATTTAATGACTTATAGAAAATAGACTAATCAGTGAAATTTATTTTTTTTTACAGGAAAAGGAAATGAGGACAGAAAATCAAGTTTAATTCTCAGGAGGATATTACATATAGATATAGATATAAAAAATCTACAATATTGAGGACAAGGATATAGATATTAATCATGTTTTGAAGTATGAGGAAGACTAAGATTTCGTTTGGATATTATACATGTACGATGACGACATAGGTAGGTAAAACGTTATATCTTATTATTAGAAAATCCAGATTGTGGTCAATTAAGGGGTATAAAATCCATAAGTTATGTGTGGGAGAAGATGTGAATATGGTCGGAAAAAAGGGGAGGCAGGTCAGTTTATTATTTTATAGAAATTTGAAATGCCTTTTAGTTGCCAGAGTAAAATAAAATTGTAAATCAAAGTGTTTTGTGAAATTTAAGTGAACAACTAGTCCTCCTTTTAAAAAAGTCTATATGTAAAGTCAAAGTCAGTTGTTGTAACACGATTGATTGTCTTTTCCTTAACATCCTTGTAGCAAGAAATACAGGCAATACGAATCATAATTGATGATTGATAGATTGTTTTAATCTTTGTAAAATTTCCTAATGAACCAAATGAAATAAAGAAGATGTATTTATAAATATAGCCAAATGACAAAATTAGGATATTTCATGAATTGTTAAAAGATCCAGTACACCACCTCTGGATTGTGTGCTAACAAATATCATACACTTATGGTGCACTCTTCAATGTGGTGAAACACATAGCTAGTTAAGGGTGATCTCATAGATATGTAGGACAAAATAAAAATGTAGAGAAGTGATATGATTGCTATTGAGACAACTAACTATAGACAAAAAGACAAGTCCACATATCAGATACTAAAAGCGAAACGTCTACTATGTTTAGTGTATGGAATGATTGTAAGGTGTACATGTCCAATTGACAGGTGTCATCTGACCTTGACCTCATTTTCATTGTTCAGTCGACAGTGTTATGTTTTTAAGTTTTGGTCTTTTTTTCTACTACTATATGCACTCATTGAACTGATTTGGTGGAATTATTTTATGAAGTTCATGTTATTCTCGCTGGTTTTATTTGACCTTGACCTCATTTTCATGGCCATGGCTCATTGGTCAATGTAAAGTTTTCATGGTTTAGTTTGTTTTTTAGATACTATAAGCAATAGGTCAACTATTTAATGCATAGATTGATTGTAAGGTGTACATGTCTGTGTGGCATTGTACATTTTACCTTGACCTCATTTTCAGGGTTCATTGGTCAATGTTTAGTTTTCTAGGTTCAGTCTGTTTCTTAGAAACTATAAGCAATAGGTCACCTATATTTGGCGTATGGGATGATTGTTAGGTGTCCATGCATATATCCTTTGGTTCATCTGACCTCAACCTGATTTTCTTGGATACTATTAAGATTATGTGATAGGTGTAGTAAAGTTTATATTTAGGACTATCAAGTTATCAACATACTATCAATGGTTAGTAAAGAAGATGAGACATTTCAGTGTGTGCACTCTTGTTTTGCATATAGTGGCTAAGTTTTCCCATAATGGCATGGAGAAAGAACATACCTCTTGCTAGCTTGATGAATGTATTGAGAAAGCTAAAGGAATTACATCAATGAAAGTGTCCTGCTGTACCTTTCGTAAGATGTCTTCACAACAGAATTAGTTTATTGAACATTGAGATTTTTTTTAGTTTCTGTCAAAATAGAACATATGAAGCCTGAAAAAGTCAATTCAACAACTATCACTGTATCACCCTCTGCATGATTCTTAGGTGGAGCCATACTTAATTATAATGGTATTTTGACATTTATGGTCATTCATACAAACAGAATTCTTAAAACATGCTAAAATTTCTGTTTAAGTGGTGTTTTAATTTCATTTCATATAATATTTTTTAAGGAAAAGTCATTTTTTATGAATAATCATACAAGAAGTTAATATTTTTTTGGCATATTGCAAATTTTAAGTATGAAACACCTGACTCCATAAACTGCAGCAGTCATATTAACCAGGTGTAAATACTAATAATCTACTTTCCACATTTAATCATTTCATAAGCATTTAAATTTTATGTTTCTTTTACTGTGTCGTAAAATTATTTAGCATATAAAATTTTAAAACTGGAAAATTGATAAATAATTATTAACATACTCTTAAGTTTAATATTCATTAAATATGAGAAAATTTCACTTAATCGTATAATGAAGGTTTTTGAGTGACATCTTTTGTGAATCCAACATATAATATTCATTCAAACAATACTAACATTTATGTAAACATATAGTGTACTTTCATTATCATCTTAGTTTGTTTATCGTTTCATTTTTTTTACAACTTTTTGACAAAAAAATGACAGCGAAATAATTTAAGAGGGAGATTTTAGATTACTGACACAATTTTTCTAAAGCTCCCACTCAGCTCAACTGAACTCATTTACAAACTTGTCATCATATTTCAAAAAATATTATCAGATTATGAGAAATTTGCATGCAACAGTTGAGTTAAAATCAACTATAGGATAATCTAACACACCCTAGTGGTAATCTAACACACTCTTGTGGTATTTAATTATGGACTTGTCTTCAACTTTGGCACTTATTGACCTACAGGTGAGAAATTACATCACTTTAAACAGGTAATAAGCATTTTAAGACTATACCTGTCAGATTTTTATCTACTTCTAATATGATTTACTAAAACTTATAACATCAAAATTTCATGAAAAATGGCTTTTAATAATTTTCTTGTTAAATATTCCCCTGTTATCTCTGCTATTAAACCTGTCAACATTGCCAGTTTCTTATAATGTTATCAGAATATCAAAATCTAAAAAAGTTTGGTGATATATTTGTCTTTGAACCTTGGTTTCTGCTCTGATGTAAGACCTACTTTTCATGACATTATTTTTGGCATCTTTTCACTGGCAAGTGTATTCTTGTTGTGTAGGGGAATATTTGGTAACCTATCTATGGTTCTATGACCTTGAGATGTAAGTTGCTGTGACATTCATAGCCTGTCATACCAGTCATACCAGTAATAGTTATGGTGTGAGGTACCAGTCATTCCAGTCATAGTTTTGTGTGTAAGGTACCAGTACTTATGTCTAAGACTAACTCTCCAAAGTTTGAAGTGATTGTTTCTATAATTGGTGATGTCAAATGTCATGTAAGTGTTGAAGTATATAGGAAGTGCAAGGTACTTGGTACTCAGATGAAATTAGAAAGAATGGTATTATCCTTGTAAAAATATGACAGGAAGAACAAAACAGTATGGCAGCAAGTCATCTTTAAAATTTATGTATAGACAGAGTGCACTTAATTTGATCTTTATCTGGTGATAAAACTGGTGCGGTGGTGGTGTATAATTGTTTCTAACAATTGTCCTGACTAATTAAGGAATATTGTATATTGTTACAGAGGAACTGAGTACTTTCTATCTGCCATCTTGTCTCTTACCGTACGATACATGTACATGTATTGTCTGGTGACAATATTATTTCGTTCTTCTTAACTCACTTGACCTTTTTTCCATGAATGACAACATTTTCATGCGTAGGAAATGAGAAATGTGTAGGACATTTGATGTTCATCACTTTACTATAGGAGACAATTAGGTATTCTACGCAAAGACTTATCGTACTAAGGTATGTTGATTAATGTACACGTGTGCACATTGACATTGAAAATCATTGTTTTAATTTATACACTGTTTATTAAGTACTTGTGGTTGGTATGTCCTACTGAAGGTACAGAATTCCTCAGTGTGTTTTTAGTTTGTTACTCACAGTGAAATAAGGTTAAGATAGTTTTGTTTATAATGTCCATTCAAAATGGCATTAGTTTTATTTGATTTGATACAACTACTTGGACTCTGAGTGGCAGAGACTATCATCCACAGGGCAGTCAGTGGTTTTTCTTTGGCATGCATTGCTAAAGATTTACAGCTTTATAAGCTTTTGCAGTTAAGAAACTAGGATTGTAAACTCATTTGAACACTGATGTATGTAAATGATTTTGGATATTTGTCAATTTGATTTTGTTGTACAGCTTCCCCTGTATTTGTCCTACTTTGGCTTTCATAAATTTTTAAGCAGTCCTTGGAATTTTAATCCAGAAATGTGCATACTATAGCCAAATAAGAATATTCTAATTTTGATTTGAAATGAACTAAACATACATTGCTTACAGAATGAATTTTGTGTAACATCCTTGGCTTTAATTTTTTTCAACTTTAGAGTTTTTGATGAAAGTCAATCCATAAAAGCGATTAGCATACAGTGAGTTGATTAAGTTTTATTTGAATTTGCTGCATTTTAATCTGTTTGCTTGCTTGTTTATTTTCTGCCCTGCTTTAATTTTGTATTACAATCCATATGTGAAGAAATCCAAGACATACAGCAATGGTATTTTGTCAGTTCTGTCATATCTGATAATAATAATTGTCCATGTGATGACCACCCCTACTTAAGTTAGGATTACCTAGTTGGGCTACAGTATTTATCACTTTATGATATTTGTGACATTTATTCAGGTTTAACTGTTGAACATTTGCATTGTTTTTACATGCTAAAACTTTTGATATTTTAGTGAAATGATTTCTCTGTAATGAGAAACATCTCATGTTGAATAATAAACTGTTTTTCGTGTTCTAAAACATGATTACTTAAAGATTTATTTTCATCATTCCAGGTTACAAACAAGACAGAAAAAAAGAAAATTTCGAAAAGAACAGTAACGATGGCGCCAAAGATATTCCAAGAATTTTCCATTTGGAAGATGAATCTGTATCTAGCTCTACTGCTCACTTTAGAGACTGTTCTCACTTATGATCTCAGGGATAGCATAGCCTGTGCTTCATTTTATAAAGATGGTAAGTTCAGTTGCAAACACTCAAATATAGCATAGTTAGTGCTTCATTTTCCAAGAACAATCATTAAGGGTTTCAGGAAATCAAGATTTAGCATAACTTGTGCTTCATTTTATAAAGATGGTAAGTTCAGTTGCATGATATCAGATTTAGCATAGTTTGTGCTTCATTTTGGAAAGATGCTCAGTGAAGGTAGCCTGAAATGTGATTTAGTATACCGGTAGTTTGTGCTTCATTTTCTGAAGATGGCCAGTAAGGGTTGTCTGATCTCAAATCTAGCATAGTTTGTGCTTCACTTTGCAAAGATGGTCAGTAAGGGTTGCCTGAACTCAGATTTAGTATAAGTTGTGCTTCATTTTGCAAAGATGGTCAGAAATGAACTATGGGTTGTATGGTCCCTTGGAAATAATAAAGATATTTTTTATGAGCCCCCTAGCAATTTTGATACATTTCTTATTTAAAACAAGTACAGAAAGGTTTTTTGGAAGGAAGAAAATAAGTGATATGATTTTGTTTGAAAAATCATTGGTGGATATCTACCAGTAGCGGTTGGCTTGATATGAAATACAGGTGCCTTTCCATTTAATGATCACTAAAGTGTATATCTGTCATGATAGATTTGATTTGATGTTTTTAAAACGCATACTTCATCATGAAAAATCTATCATTACATATTAAAAGGCATGTCTTAAAACAGGTGTCTTCTTAGTGAACAGGTTTACTGAGTGACTGAGATTTTGCATTTTGATAATTTGATCTAATCTTGTAAAAGGAAAAAAAAATAAGCCTTATTGATGTCTTAATTCTAATTAAATACTTGCTGAGCAAAGCATATTAACCCAAGTACATACTGTTGAGTTTGAATGTGAACTTAATTATATCATGTTGACTTCTTTAAAGATAAGAACTCCAGAAGCATAGCAATTTCAAAAGAACAAAAAAAGTATAAGGAACGTAAAATTTTTGCAGAAAAACAGTCACCAAACATAACCTCATGAGTCTGCTGAATTTCATGATGGCCTAGAAGGTCAGATTGCTCTGTTTTTGAAAACACGGTAAATTGTCAGAATTATGCTGGTATGGTATCAGGCCAATGATGAGGGTGTCTCTGAAATGTGGATTGATTATTATTGGTGGCAGGCTAATTTTAGGGGTTATATATAATTTAACATGAATTTCAATGTTAGACAAAGTACAAATTTTGCCTATGTTTAGTTATATACTTTTGTGTGCAGACTTTAACAAAACAATGAAATCAAATATCCGCAAAAATAAAATTCACACGAAAAAATGTGTACCTTCATAAATAAAAGTATTCCCAATAGTCAAACTTTGATGAAATCTCAACTTTAATAGTCTTTACTCTTAATTTTTGTTTTCAAAGGGTTTGGAACTCCAGTTTGCTAGGGGTATATGATATTGTTATCACTAATTGGCGATTCACTCATGGTCACAGTCATCTATGAAATGGTATTCACTACAATCATCCTCTATTTCTGATGTAACATGTAACATGCTAAGACTGCTTTTAAGCCATGGGGGGTTTAGGTAGTTCTGAGTTGCTTTGCAATCTAGACTGGGTTAAGTTATACAAGATATTTATTTTGTTAACAATTTGTTGACTGGGTTATAAAAATAATGAAATTATTGTTTGTCTATATAACTTGGTGATGGAATTCTTTGATGTTCTGATTAGAAATTATGTAACAAGTTATCCCAAGGGTAGAAACTTCTAATAGTGCAAACAATTTTATCCACTTCTACTAAAATGAAGTGCAGAAACAGTTAACCCATGGTGTTTAGTTATTGGCAAACTGCATTATAATAACAGTAACCATTTGACTAAAGTGAACTCATGGGGCTTTTCTCTGGATCAAATGTCTTTTTAATTTACAAGTATGAAATGTTCTTGTAAACTCTGTAGACTATTTGCTGTGACAGTGTTATACCATAAGAATTATCATTTCTGATTAAGATAAAAAGTTACTAAACATAATGCCATTAAATGAGGAATTCTGATATAATTTTTAGAATCTGACATTGTTAGCATTCTGTGTCAATGTTAGCGAAATAGTTTTAGCAGTCGTTGCACTCACTAACAGTTTATCCTGACTATCAAGGGGAAGAGCTAAAGGACTTAGATACAAACTCTTGGTTATCACTTATGATGTGGCCAGGCTAGGCTCTATTATTTTTATACCAGTCTTATATAGAAAAGGATATTGCAAGTTTTTAATACGCTGAATAATTTGTTTAATTGGAATAATTGCATGAGAATTCCGTAACATATTATCTCTGGTCATCAACCTATCTTATACTACTGAGATCATTCCCCTTTTTGAAGGGGTTCATGTTTAGTCTATAGTGTCTATGTTTTGTTTTGTGGACTTGTTTGTCTTTTGGTCGTTTTTTGCCATGGCCTTTTTTTTTACTTAGATTTATAAGTTTGAGTTTTTCTTTGGTATTGGTATTGTTTGCTCTCTTGAAGTTAACGTTGAATAAGAGGATTTGTTGATTGTTTCAACTTTTGTAAATGTCATCTCTGAAGTAAATTGTCTCCTATATATGCCAGACATGGCTATAACACCAATCACCACAGACACAGTTTTATAGGTCTGTACAATTATTCTCATATTTGTCTGCATTTTTTCTGGCAATTGACATATTGGTGCTAATCTAAGCTTTGATGTCCTAGTTACATGGAGATAGAGCTAGATTATATCAAATTATCATAGTTTAAACTACAGAGAGAAATGTTTTTGTAACATAAACATCTGTCTTCAATTAACATATGTGCTACTGCATATTATATAATACATGCTTGTGTCATGGAGTCACATATTTGTCACAAGAGCCAATAGTATTGCATCATCTTATAAGACAGTTGCCATAGATATCATGAATAATTGGCATATTCAGCGGATATCAATGCTAAGTCATGACTTTTTTGCAGTATTTGATTTACTGATTGATCTTTATACATAAGTAAATTGTGCATTAGAAATAAAGTATGTAATTTTGAAGGTACCGATAATCTCTGTAACTCTGCCAACAAGTCTCAGTAACCTAATGAGCTGATTTATGTTTCATATTGTTCAAGTAAATGAAAACAATCAGAGTCAAGTAGTTCATTAATGGAATAACATTAACATTATCAGATGTATATTTCAACAACTAATATGTCTTCGGTGATGCTCTACCTCAAAGTATTTGTAAGTCCAAAACCTAATTCAAAAGTTAAAGAACTGATAAAGTTCCTTTCTAATCTAATTTTAGACAAGATTTCTATTCAAAACTTAAGATTTGAATTCTCCTTGGTGGTAAAACATTCGATACCTTCATGGGAATCTGAACGCTGATAATCATGTTGTTGATCCGAAACTCTTATCCAAGTTGTGACAAGTTTGTCAAAACATCAAATTCTGTGCATGTTATTGCATTATATAATTCTATTTTATCATACCGATATTCTATTGACGATAATGAGAATAGCAGGCACCACATTTCTGTGTTTTGTAAGCCAGACATTAACATCTGAAGACCAAAAAGCTTAAGTAACCAGTTCAATAAGTAAAGTTTTATCAGATAATAAATTAGGTGGTAATTAACTCTGATTTACATGAAGAATGTGTTATGTAATTAGGTTACTTAAAGGAGATCAGACAGCTCAAATGTTCTCAATCTCAGTCAGAAATAAGTGGTTTCTCAAAACATTACTCTTCTGATCAGCCAACACATTTTTACCCAGTGTACCAGTTTTTCTAGACGAACCAGAGAGTCATTAACCCTTCTTGAGTTATGTCCCTTTTTATCTTGAAAAAAAATTGCAAAGTTTGAGCGGGGGGGGGGGGGATTCAAGTCCTCAAACACATTTTATTTTATTTTATTAACTTTCATATGGTTACACAGTAATATGACAAAAATTTGAAATTCATAGAAACACAATGTTATCAGTATAAACAATTCTCACTACATTCTGTGCTTCCTTATGGCACAGAAAAAGAAAAACAGTTTTCCAACTAGAATAAAGGCTAAATCTGATAAGTTTATTCACACAATTGTTATGAATTCCACATTCTCTAACTTATTTTCACACCAGACACAATAATTAAAATTTTTGGCTTTAATCAGATTTTTTCAATATAATATGTTAAATAGAAAAATTAATACAATACTGATGACTTTCGATGATAACTTTGAAAGTTGAGATAAAGAAAATCATATTATATTTACACTATCTATATATGGAAGGTTTCCAGTTTTCATTTAAAAACAATGAAAGAATGTAGACTTTTGTTTAAGTTTTGCTTGACTATGATTTGATTACCAAGTAGATATCATTGACTATTCATTGTAAGGATTGTACAACTTTGTACCATCATAATATAGTACATATTCATACAGAAAGTCAATGGAGGGGAGTTGGCACTAAAGTTAACAGTTACATCAGAAGATCTTAATAGAAAAACAAATGCATTTCATTTTCTCATAGAAATGAAATATTTCCTTAAGTTTAAGTTATTCTATAATGCAAAACTCATAAACTTTTGTCATATAGGTCAAAGGGAGTTTATGTCAATCTGCAGGTTAGGAAAAAGTATACCAACATTCCAACTGACTTCATTTTCAGAAAACGACATCTATAACAAACATAAACTTTTAGCTACTTCTTTACAAGCAGAACCAAACACAATGAAAGTCCCAACTATGTACTGGCTTCCGAAGCTACACAAAAAACCTTACAAATATAGATTTATTTCATCTTCCAGCCATTGTTCAACTACTAAATTGTCTGTTTTACTTACTAGTACACTTGGTACAATAAAAAACCTGATAATAAATTGTTCAAATAAGGCCTTTGAAAATAGTGGAATTAATTACTTTTGGAGTGTCAAAAACTCGTTGGAAGTACTTGATAAATTGCATGCATATATTGGTGATTTTGAATCTGTTCAAAGTTTTGATTTTTCTACCCTATATACCACTTTGCCTCATATTCTTATTAAGAAAAAATTCACATCCCTAATTAACTGGGCATTTAAAAAGTCGGAATGCGAGTACATATGTTCAAACTCTTTTAGATCATTTTTTAGTAGCAATAAACAAAAGAACTATGTCAATTGGACATGCTTTGATACTATTTATGCACTTGAATTTTTACTTGATAACATTTTTGTTCGCTTTGGAGATTCCGTATATCGTCAAGTTATTGGAATTCCAATGGGGACTAACTGTGCACCACTTATTGCGGACCTGTTTTTGTATTGTTATGAGTTACAATTTATGACTAAAATTAGCAAAGACCCATCAAAACAACATTTGATACAAAAATTTAACAATACTTTTAGATATTTGGATGATATATTGGCACTAAATAATGACGACTTCAGTATGTATACTAAAGAAATTTATCCTGTAGAACTTACTTTAAATAAAGCTAATGATAACAATGACCACTGCCCTTTCCTCGATCTTGATATCTATATCATAAACGGGAAGCTTAATACAAAAATTTATGATAAAAGAGATGATTTTTCATTTCCTATTGTTAATTATCCATTTTTAGATGGTGACGTTCCCTTGTCACCATCTTATGGTGTTTATATATCTCAACTTGTACGATTCGCTCGTGTATGTAACAATGTATTAGATTTTAGCGAGAGAAATTTATGTATTACTGAAAAATTATTACACCAGGGTTTTCGATATCACAAACTGGTCAAAACATTTACTAAATTTTATCACCGGTATAAGGAAATAATTCGTAAATATAACTCAACATGCAGACATCTTATACGTTCAGGTATTTCACATCCAAAATTTTATGGAAATATTCTTTATAAAGCACAAAAATGTCAGTATTCTCCTCAGAAACTAACAAAACCTTTAAATAGACTTATTAAAAGGGGATATAGTTACGATACTGTTGTCAGGTCATTAAAGATTGCATATTTTGGCTTTAACATTGATTCACTGATAGGGTCTTTGCATCGGAACTAAACACATTTACTTCTAAAAAAAACAGTTGTTGGCATGACACGGGTTATGTTCTTCTCATATATTTTATGATGGTATGATACTAAACCCCTAACGGGAGGGATTGTACCTGATATTCATATGATGAAGACATAATCTTTCAATCAGTTTAATTGAGGTCTGGAGCTGGCATGTCAGTTAACTGCTAGTAGTCTGTTGTTATTTATGTATTATTGTCATTTTATTTATTTTCTTTTGTTACATCTTTTGACATCAGACTCGGACTTCTCTTGAACTGAATTTTAATGTGCGTATTGTTATTCTTTTACTTTTCTACATTGGCTAGAGGTATAGGGGGAGGGTTGAGATCTCATAAACATGTTTAACCCCGCCGCAATTTTGCGCCTGTCCCAAGTCAGGAGCCTCTGGCCTTTGTTAGTCTTGTATGATTTTAAATTTTAGTTTCTTGTGTATAATTCGGAGTTTAGTATGACGTCCATTATCACTGTACTATTATGCATATTTTAGGGGCCAGCTGAAGGACACCTACGGGTGCGGGAATTCTCGCTACATTGAAGACCCATTGGTTGCCTTCGGCTGTTGTTTGCTCTATGGTCGGGTGGTTGTCGCTTTGACATATTCACCATTTCCTTTCTCAATTTTATTTTGCATGCATTTCGAAAACCTTTATCTTTATTAGAATTGCAAAATTACTGGTGATTACATAAAACATATTTTACTTAGGGAAAGAGGTGAAGGTCACAGAATGACCTAAAAACAAATTGGAACACTTTGTAAAGTTGTGTTCTGTATCTACTGGATAGTAAACTTTGGTTTATAAGATCTTTGAATAATTCATGAACTCTGTATGAAATTTTAAAAGGGTTGTAGCTGATTACATATTTACAATGTATTTTTGAAACTGCTTTAAAAATGGAAATGCAGTTATTGCCCTTGAGAGAGAAAGAAATAGGTGATCTGGTCAAAAGAAAAAAGAAATAAATTACATAGTGTTTCAATAGGTAAAAGTCTAAAAGATGTTGATATCATAAACAATCATGCCTATCTGTCTAATCTTAAGAATAATGTATATACATCTGAAGGTCAACTTCTGTAAGATAAAGCTGTGTACTTCCTTTTGTTTGTAAAGTACTATAGGAATGGATATCATTATCTTATGAAATCAAAGAAAAGGAAATAGTTTTCTTTGTACCTGATATTACCATGGTTTCTCAAGTCTGATTGTTAAAGGCAGTAGTTGACTTGTGTTACGAGAACTTTCATTATAAAATTAATTATATTTTAAATAGTTTGCTCTTTTTGAAAGGAAAGTAACTCATATTCAAATACATTTTTATGCCCCACCTACGATAGTAGAGGGGCATTATGTTTTCTGGTCTGTGCCTCCGTTCGTTCGTCCGTCTGTGCGTCCGTCTGTGCGTCCGTTCGCTTCAGGTTAAAGTTTTTGGTCAAGGTAGTTTTTGAAGAAGTTGAAGTCCAATTAACTTGAAACTTAGTACACATGTTCCCCATGATATGATCTTTCTAATTTTAATGCCAAATTATAGTTTTGACTCCAATTTCGTGGTCCACTGAACATAGAAAATGATAGTGCGAAGTTCAGGTTAAAGTTTTTGGTCAAGGTAGTTTTTGATGAAGTTAAAGTTACATCAACTTGAAACTTAGTACACATGTTCCCTATGATATGATTTTTCTAATTTTAATTCCAAATTAAAGGTTTGACCCCAATTTTCACGGTCCACTGAACATAGAAAATGATAGTGCGAGTGGGGCATCCGTGTACTATGGACACATTCTTGTTTTAAGTGAACTTGCCCTCCTTTTAAGGGAAGTAACTCCTATTTAATTAAAATATTGGAAAGAAATTGCTCTCTTTGAAAGGGAAGTAAATCCTATTAAAAAAAGTCTAAATTCAACAAATGAATTCATCAAAGAACTGGATATAGAGAAAATAGCAAACCAAATAATAAACAAGCTCATATTGGTAAAGTATAGGATCTTACAAAGAGTGCAGAAAGCCCAATAAATCCAATTATCAAACATTTTATTAAAGTTAAAAAAAACCACCAAAAGTAATGGAAAAATATTAAAAGAACTACCATGAAGACACAAATGAGATATACAATGAAGATTTGGATAGGCCCAATAAAACATAGCAAGGTTAGTCAGTTGATCAGCTCTATAATTTCCTTCATACAAAGATTATAAATCCTATTAACTTTGTTACCAGCACACCCTGAAAACTATGTGTTGTAATATAGTAATAATCATGTGCTGTTCTGATCAAAATATATAATTAATGATAGAAACACACTCCATTAAACATATTTAAAGAATATACTTATTATTAAATGAACATTTTCTTCATTTAAAGGAGAATGCAGAAATTTGGCATTTGATCACATTTTAATATATTGTTTATAGATTCAGTTATAATAAACAAATACTGTTTATCAATGATTTGTATGACCAGCTGTGAACACCACTAGTTCTGATCTTAATTATCAACCTCATTCTACCATAATCAATATCATAACAAAAAACATGCAGTGAAGATACAGATGGAATAGGTCAGATGGTCTCAGTACAATGGCTAATGCACATTACAGTGAACACTTCTGAACTTTAACTCCCTTTGTTGCAATAAAATAGTTAAAATATGTATGGGCTTTGGTCATTGCTGAAGGTCGTACAGTGACCTATAGTTGTTAATTTCTTTTTCATTTGGTCTCTTGTTGTCTCATTGGCAATCAAACCAAGTCTTCCTTTTTATATTGAGTAAGGACAGTGATCTTATATTTTATTTTTATCCAACACCTAGGGGCATTATAGTTTTAGGTCTGTGCGTCCCTTCGTTTATCTGTCCCTTAGTCCCTCTGTCCAGCTTCAGGTTCGAGTTTTTGATCAAGGTAGTTTTTGATAAAGTTAAATTCCAGTCAACTTGAAACTTAGTACACATGCTCCCTATGATATGATCTTTCTAATTTTAATGCTAAATTTGAGTTCTTACCCCAAATTCCATTTAACACTGAACATAGAAAATGAGAGTGAGAGTGGGGCATCTATGTACAGTACTATTGACACATTCTTGTTCTGTATATATACATTTTTACAAGTCATTTGAATGTTTATATTGCAATTGCTTACTAAAATAACCCTGAACATATTATTGTTTTCAATTACTGAATTCAAACCAGACTTTGTAAGAAACATTTGCCTTATATTTGATTGTTAGCATACAAGAGTCATTATCAAGGGTTGTTATTGAAGTGATGTTAATCTTAATCTCTCACTGGGAATGTACTTGTGAAATCTTTAAAAAGGGGTGTGTCAGTCTCAAATAGATAGCCCTCTTTTGTTCCGGATTATAGAAATTACATAACCTGTATAGCGTAACAAGCAGAGAATGATATTTAACAAGATAGGAACAAATCTTAAGAGGCATTCAAAAGTCAGGTTTAAGAATTGTGTATACATGTATCTTATATCAAAACAAGTTAAGTGTTGTGAACTAGGCCAAATACTACATGTAAAAAGAGATTTCTATTGGTTTTTGATGTCTTACTTTCAAGTAAGATATGAGGAGTCTTTGATTGAAGTATGTTACCCGTAATAGACAAATGACCTAAATATTTTGGCATAGAAGTTTATTCCATGTTCTTCAAAATGTCACACTGAAATATAAATACTGAATAATAAAGTTCTTATTAAACATTCATATGTTATGTTAAAGAAGGACGAAAGATACCAGAGGGACAGTCAAACTCATAAATCGAAAATAAACTGACAACGCAAGTAACTTAGACAAGTCCAGATTTTCAGATGGAGTTTTGTAATATTAGTGATTAAGATGAGGTATGTTAGAAGCCTTGGATCCTCTGAATACAAAACAGAAATTAGGCCAGTATGTCAGACTAGTTGATCAAAATGACCATGTGACTTACTGATTTTGATCAGAATTTTCCCTGCAAG
Organism: Mytilus edulis; assembly: GCF_963676685.1. Classification (NCBI taxonomy): domain Eukaryota; kingdom Metazoa; phylum Mollusca; class Bivalvia; order Mytilida; family Mytilidae; genus Mytilus; species Mytilus edulis. The sequence goes on from NC_092347.1 coordinate 97,868,445, forward strand.
CCTACCCCATCTGATTAATGTATGATCTTTATGTTCTATCTTCACTAGAACTAATGGTTTTCTGACAGGTTATCAGATTTGATGTCAGTCTATAAGTGGAATATTGTCTTGATTCTCAGTCAGTATATTAGATGTTACTCTAAAATTGAGAATGGAAATGGGAAATATGTCATAGAGACAACAACCCGACCAAAGAGCAGATGTTTTGTTTGTAGTATGCCCAATTTCTATAGTGGTAGGATTTCTCACAATTGTTTGATTTGTCTGGGTAAGGGAACTATTTAAAATAAAGCAGCGAGAATAAGCTACAAAAATATCGTTCAAATCTTGACATAGTTTTGATCCAATGTCTGCTCGTAAAATAGTACTCTGCTTGTTTACTGCTATAAATATACAATGGGAAATATACAAATCAGCACATATTCCTACTTGACTTATTTTTAATGAAATACAAGCATTTGATATTGTTTTGTTTTCCTGCACACCTGTTATACAGGCAAATATGTATATGATATGGTGTAATAACATAAATGGTACAAATTTTACTGCACCAGATGTGTACTCCAGATGCTTGAGGCCAATATTACATCTATGGTTTGAATATCCCAAACCTTGAATACTTTTTAATGTTGAAGAGAATTTGCTAAATATGTTGTCTATGTAAATTATATTTAAGTTTTTGCTTTGATAGGCATCCTATCAGAGGGAGAACAAAATTATTAATCCCTAAGGTCTGGGACATATGAAAACTAGCCCAAGTATTAGGAGTGTTTTATATTGTACCAGAGAAATATACAATTTAGTATACATGTCTCTGTTTGTATCTTTAGTCCAAAAAAAACTGTAACAGGATTGTTGATAAAATTTCAAAAAATGTAGGACCAATTTGACCTTAGACTATTTTTAGGAGACATTATTCATCAAATTACAACTGTTACATCCACATCTACAATAAAAGACATGTTCACTGTTAGTAGACAATACAATAAGAATAGAAGAGTGGTGTTTTATTGTCATGCTTTTGGTAATGGCTGTCTGCAGTTAATGTTTAAGCAATAGTTTAATGGTACATTGATGTGTTTTCTGTCCTCACGCTGCATCACAACCATGTGAGAGGAATGTCTACCATTATGTATTGTCAGTTCTATGAGGTGGCAAAAAAAAACACATTTGCTGAATAACAATCAGCTGTGTAAGAAATTCAGCATCGTCTCAAGGGGAGTGATGTCATTGATTTCATAAGGTCCAATAAGACACAAAATGGATCTTATTTCCCAGGAATTTGTCTTAGAAACATCATGAAGAGATAGTTATCCCCTAGACAGGAATGTTGATATTTGCCAGAGATAATAGAGTTTTTTTGTTATAGATCATGAAAAAGATGACAGATTTGTAATTGATTAGGGACTGTCATGCACAAACATTGCTTAGTACAAAGATCTTAACTGTTTGTCATCTTTGGATTATTTATTCATTGTGGTAGGTCTTTTATTGATCACATGGTTTAACTTCACTGATCACATCGATTTCCAATACAATTTTATGGTTTTCGCTTTTTTAAGAAAATTCCCCCTTTTTTAAAGAGAGAATAAAAGGAAATTCTGCTTGACTGAGATTATAGTTGATACATAAAATATTTGCTGAAAAACCCACTTTATGTAGTGAAGTTAACTGTTAGTTAAAATTGGATAATAAAACCACATTTATCGTATTAAAACCATATTCTGATTTTTATGACAAATTAGAACATGCAGTTTTATTATTACATGTACAGTGTCAATTTAAACACAAATCAGACACACCCTAAACTATAACAACCAGACCAACTATTCCTCATGTGATATATGTTAATTCCACTCTGCTTTTATAAACAATTTGATTTCTGTGTATATAGAATAATTATATAATTTGTCAAAATAATTTAGGTTGTATAAATTGTATAAATTGTTAGTTTTTGAAAGTCCTTGAAAACAGAACATGGTTAGACATAAACATATAGAGCTCTCCTATAATGAAGATTGTTTCCTACTGACATGGTGCACCAGATGGGGTAATAAATTTAGGTGTAAAACATAAAGAGAACATGTAGATAAGAACCTAGGTGTTTTCTATACATGAAGTCTTTTCCTGACTGATATAAACTTGCTACAAGTCCCTTTCATCTTTTCCTGACTGATATAAACTTGCTACAAGTCCCTTTCATCTTTTCCTGACTGAAATAAACTTGCTACAAGTCCCTGTCATCTCTTCCTGACTGATATAAACTTGCAACAAGTCCCTTTCATCTTTTCCTGACTGATATAGATAGACTTGCTACAAGTCCCTTTCATCTCTTCCTGACTGATATAGACTTGCTACAAGTCCCTTTCATCTCTTCCTGACTGATATAAACTTGCAACAAGTCCCTTTCATCTTTTCCTGACTGATATAGATAGACTTGCTACAAGTCCCTTTCATCTCTTCCTGACTGATATAGACTTGCTACAAGTCCCTTTCATCTCTTCCTGACTGATATAGACTTGCTACAAGTCCCTTTCGTCTCTTTCTGACTGATATAGACTTGCTACAAATCCCTTTCATCTCTTCCTGACTGATATAGACTTACTACAAGTCCCTTTCGTCTCTTTCTGACTGATATAGACCTGCTACAAGTCCCTTTCGTCTCTTCCTGACTGATAAAGACTTGCTACAAGTCCCTTTCATCTCTTCCTGACTGATATAGACTTGCTACAAGTCCCTTTCATCTGTATCCACAAATGATCTCTATACAAATTGATATGTTTAGTTTCCTACCTGTAGTCTTTTCCTGACTGATGACTTGCTATAAGTCCCTTTCATCTCTATCCACAAATGATCTCTATACAAACTGATATGTTTAGTTTCCTACATGTAGTCTTTTCCTGACTGATATAGACTTGCTACAAGTCCCTTTCATCTCTATCCACCAATGATCTCTATACAAACTGATATGTTTACGTACAACTACATTGATGGCCCAATGATACTGATTCCTCTAGGTATAATGGCAAACTCATGGTTATAGCAGCTTGTTTGTTAAAGGAGTCGAAAAGAAATCAAAACCTAATAGGTCTGTGTGAGCCAAGGCTTCTTCCCTGTGTTGAAGGCCATACTTATGATAGTTTACTTTTTTCACATTGTGACTTGGATGAAGAGTTCTCTCATTGGCACATATGCCACATCTTCTTTTATCTATAGATACAAATAGGAATGGATGGCATTCCTTCAGGCTTGATTGTTTTTAGCTATGTTGTTCTCTTGGTATCAGTTTGTCTTAACATTTTACCTTTGCATACCTTAGGCTTTGACCATTCATCCAGTGATCCCTTTAAACCAAGCATTAGTATGTCTCATTTCTATTAGATAAATATTTTGATTTTTTGCAAACAAACTTGCATTTTGTTTTGATTTTAAGAACAAGTTATATTGATTCTGTTCAAGCCACTAAAACTCTATTCTCATTACCAAATCTATGAGACCAGAACTTTATGGAAGCCATTGGAAATAAATAATTACATTTTAATCAAGCATGTAATTTTTATCAGGGTTTTCCCACAAAACAGATGTGTAAATAACAGACAGGTATCATGTAAAATTCGATCATACTGGGGGGCTATCTCGTGTTAGCGAAGGCTATCTAGTGTTAGCCATCAGAGATCAAAGACAAAATCAGACCATTTCTTGTTCTGATTTGATAAAAGTTTGAAAACAGTAAAACTTCTGATTAGTGAATGATAAATTAGTATTCTTAGTAAAACAGCTATTGCTAAAAATACCTGTTAGAATGCTAACCAATTGTGAGAAAAAAATCATAGATATAAGAAGATGTGGTATGAGTTCCAGACAACTTTCGGTCTCCACCCAAGTCATAATGTCATCCAAGGAATTGTGACAAAAAAGAGAAACGAACTTATTGTAATGATTTACTTTTATAAATTGTGACTTGGTCCAGGAGAGTATGTATATTAAAGGAAATAAAACTATTTCTAAACATCAAAAAGATTCAGGTCCAAACTAAAAGCGTTCCTAAAGACTGTTCAGTTAATGATACATGTCACTAAAGATGTACAATTTTCTGAGTACAGGTGGCAGGTGTAAAAAAAAAAGCTAAATATTTATAACACTAATTAACTTTTTTCTCTAAAGACTAGATACAATCTTTTGGCAAGTTGTTTTTTTAAGGATTCTCCATCTATTTGAAATAAGGAAGATTATTATATGGGTGGAGTTTCCTAAACATTATAAGACCTTTGATTGCTACACAGTATTTCAATTGCTGAACATGATTTCAGCATAATTAAAGCACCATGTTATAATTTACTAAACATATTTACAACTCATTATTTTTGTTGATCCTCAAACACATTGTTAAATTAGCACTCACATTAACTAATATACTGAAGTTATTATATGCCGTTTTTTCATTTTACTGAAATCGACTTTTACTTGATATATTATAATCCATACCTGTGTTAATGATAGCAGTTCATATGTGCAGCACCACTCAGCATATTTATGTGTTTCTTTACCTTTGCAAAACCATTTACTAATGAGTATGAAATTACTACAAAAATTGGTTTATGCTGAAATAAAGTAGTAAATTAGCAATTAAAGAAGGTGAAGTTATTTGATCTGGCTTAGAATGTAGCCGAGGGTTGAAGGTTCAAAGATTGGTCAGTCAGCACAACTCTCTTCCAGTTGCATCTTTTACATACAAAATTAAATTTAAAAGTGGTATGATACAAGCCTTTTTGAAATAATCTCGTTATCACCTTATCTCTGTTTTTGATAGACCTTATAATTGTACAATAATTATGTAGTCAACCTTGCAGGTAACTATGCAGTATAGTAGGGATATAATTAAATTTGATAAAACTATAATTTAATGTTTGATATGGCTTCTAAATAAAGCACAAGTGTTTTATAAAAAATAATGTTTAAAGAGTTCTACATGTAATACATTAGTAAAAACAATAGTTTTATTATCAGATCCATCTGAAAGTAGGAGGTTACTAAATTGATAAAAAAAAATCTATTTCCATTCCTAGAATTGACATTAATGAGAAAACCAAACTCACTGATCATCATGTTGAGAGATTGTCAAAATGATGATGTTTATCAAATCAGTCATACTACATGTATTTTTTTCATTTTTTGGTTTGATGTATAGAAAAGAAACATCTGGTCTTGAGATGTTACACACAGATACCTGACATTTCTATACAGATCTTAACTTCTGTATATATTTCTTGACTTCTGGGATAGATCTGAAAGTTTCATTTCATTGTAAACTAAAAACATAATCAAAAGTTATTTATTGTCTAAGAAGTATTCTTTCATTCAGTGAAAATATATTTTAACATTTAACATTTGTTTGTTGATACATAAAACAGTTTGCCAAGGGTGAAAATTTGAATAAATTCAATTGTACAAATAAAAGATGCCTATACATGCTTTGTTATCTTTTGTACTTCGAAAATCTCTTTTAAATTTGGCATAGTGGTTGTGCATGTTTAAGACCACATAGTATAAAAATATGCTCTTCAGTTTTCCATTTCATCAGAAAAGCTTAAACTACTTGTATTCTTAAGGTTGAATAGAATTGTTTTTAATTCTTTCAAGTAACTTGTTTCTAAGTAGATTGACTTCATTAGCATGTATATAGTCTACAAGCCTGTAATATATAGACAATCTTTGCGTGTCATTGTTGAAAACTCCAACAAAAAATCGATGAATTTTCAGTAACAGAAGACCATCTACATTAGAAGCATGAAAACATCCTAATGAAAAGGCTTAGAAACCTGAAATGTGTAGAATAATAAGTAGAATGCTGGAATAAATGCAAATTAACAATAAATGTCTAATTTGCTCAAAGAATTTGTTTTGAGACCAAACCAATATTGATTTAGGGTATTTATCAGCAGTTTTATTACACCCGTTGATAATATTTAATAGCCTAAAATACTGCTGGTGTTGTTGGAGAGTATACCTAGCTGATTATTTGCTAAATACTTGTAAAATATGACCACCTTATCATAATACCAGCTTGGACAGACTAACAGTAACATGATAATCGTAAAATAAATTTGATTTCTTATCATGGAACTTGTTGACAGTATCTCATTAAGATAGCTAGTTTAAATACTGACTATATTAGCATATTTGGTTATTGTATACTATCCAATGTTTGTTTAACCTCTGTTCCATCAGTTAGGAACGAAATTGTATCCAACTTTGAGAGAAACCTTTGATAACGGAATGTAGGTATGCCAAGAGGCATGTTGGCTTAAATTTCAGAACTTAACAAGTCATTTGTTCAAGTGACTTTTAAATTAATATTTTAGAAATGACTTCCCTGTCAGATCAATGCTTATATACATGTACTAAATATTATCACTTCAAGATTTAGGATTTCCTCTCTTCAATCCTTCAATTTCATTAGGTGTTTGCCATAACATATAAAATATAAAGATAATTGTCCCCTTTGTGGGGAACATAGCAATACCGGGTGTCTGTCTGTCAGGTCTCAGGAAGTTTAGTATTTTGTTTAGATAGGTCTTTTTCAAATTCATGTTTATTTATGCATCTTAACATAAACCACTTATCATCATAACAAGAAAATTGATGTATCTTGATTTATTAAAAAATATAGTAATAATCCATCTTGCTGAGTATTACCTTACAATTTTGTCTATGTTATTAGCAATTTAAAACAAAATGTCCTGTGTTTTCAGCATGATAATAAAGATTTGCCCATTAGTTAGACAGTTTTATTATGAAATACTATTTCCTGAGATTGTTACACCCTAGAAACGTGCAACTTACAGTATACCTAAGGTTATTTATTCATGGGTTGTGACCATTAGCAATTCCTTTGAAAACCAATTTGTTTTGAATAAGTCTATGAACCATAGTTAACAGTAAATATTATGCTTGATGGAAAAATGTGGGATAAATCTTAATCTAAAAGTTGTAAGTTTTTCTGAGGCTGTTATTTCAGTCTGTTCTGGTATGTGGTTAAGTTTTTTGTCAATTTGTTGACATTGAAACCACTGAGAACTCTGTTGATTGAAAATCCATACTAATTTGTTGACAGGAATTTTCTAAAAGCATTCTAAGAAAATATTTTTAGAGGGAATAAAAATCAAAATTCCTGTCAACAGAGTTTGTCATCCACCCTAAATAGTTCAGTGTAGTTGACATATGATTGTTTATTTTGCCCTTACAATTAAAATATTTAAGTGTTTGCTAATTGTTTACATGCAACACCCAGTGTAACCAACTTGACTTATGTTATTTCAAAATAAACATACAGGAAATTGTTTCAAATTTTCAAAATTGAAAGAGTTGACATAAGAACTAAATTGTTCTAAGTATCTTTTGCAATTTTTGCAGTACTGGTACAATGTATTTCATTCAACTAAAATGCTAATTTATTGATAGAAAATCACTTTTATTTTGAAATGATTGCCAAAAAACAAGCACATTTTCATACAAATCAGAGCATCTTGAAATTTGGTACCAAGCTTCATATGGGCAAGATTTACCCTCCTGTAAAGATCTGTCTACTACATGTACTACCTGTAGGTTCCTTGTATTGATACATTTGAAACAAATCATAGCTCCTTGATATTTGGTACCAAGTTTTATATAAAGCCTAGTTGAAATCATATGCATATTTGAAAAAGGAGAAGCAGGGGTATACATTAGTGAGCAGTAACTTGCACAACAGCTTGAAGGTGGATTTTTTTTTTTTTGCAAACCTCTTGAGCTAGACTTCCCTTCAAAATGTTCAATATTGAAACAATATTTTAGACAGTCTAGGACTTCTATCATAGCAATGTTGTTGTTAAGTAGTTGTAATACAGTTCCCTATATACAGTGTAGGAGATATCCCCACTTGTATATATTTCTACATTTAATTAGTTAACCATTTAGATAGCTTCCTTCTAGAACATCTTGAATTATGAACAAAATGTAGTGTTACACTTGGTTCTATTTAAGTATCACTTCTATTTACGATTTTTATTTGAAACTCTGCCAGAAAACTGGATTTGTGTTGACTTGTCCTGTATATTAGAAATGCTTTTATGATACATAGAATTGAAAGGGTACGTGATTGCCATCAATGAAACAAAAACATAATAGTAAATGGCAAATAATGTATATCTTAAGGTTACACTAACTAAAAATTGTGAGACAACAAAAGGTTATACTATCTTTTGACTGTACATGTATCTGTTTGCTAAACATTTGTTCATGCAAAATTGAAATTTCTCAAAAGTTTTCTTTTTATCTTTTTCAGAACTGAATATAACAACGTACTCTACAGATATATCACAAGCATCTTATTATCGCTTCTTATTAGTAGATCCTAAGGCCAAATATTTGTTGGTTGGTTCTATGTAAGTATGGCATGGTTGATTATTAAATAAAACGGCCTAAATAATATCACACCTTATATAAGTTATGGACGACTAGACAGAACTATTTTGATCTCAGAAAATGCAGCATACAAATAATACATGTATTTAAGATAAAAAATTAAACTTCTATCTATAATTTCACAACTTTAAACTGTCAATAAGGCAACTTCTATGGAAACTGAGTTTAATTAATGAATGGCTATTATCTATTTTGAATTTATTGAACCATAAAACTAATTTTTGATTCTTCACATTGAATAATCCGCTTTGAATAATCCGCAAAGCGGATTATGTCAAATGTGAAGAGTCAAAAATTAGTTTTATGGTTCAATAAAATAATAATAAATTATTGCCATTCATTATAAATAAATTTCTATCAAAATTAAGGCTCAAAGAACGTTTTATATTATTTATATAAACAAAAACAACGTACACACGTGTTGGTGTATGAATACACAACGTCAGAGTGGGCATGTCGCCATCAAAATTGACAACATTGAAAATAAAACTAATAATTTTAACCAATCAGAAGACAGTTAATACACCAAATTTATTTATTGACACTTGAGTAGAACTTTACATTTGTATATTAGTCAACCTTATTTTCAGACAGTCTTTCATGGCTGTTTTGTCAGAGGAAAAGTTTAAAGTAAAACACTAAATATATATATCTCTACACAGTTGATAAGTAAAAATGAGGTTCAGCAGCTCTTTCAAAATAATCTAACAACAAAATATAGTGTAGAATAAGTTATATGATATTTTGTAAGACCAATTATAAAAAAGAAGATGTGGTATGATTGCCAATGAGACAACTATCCACAAAGACCAAAATGACACAGACATTAACAACTATAGATCACCGTACGGCCTTCAACAATGAGCAGTTCATTAGTTCAGGTTCACTTGAGAAAAAAAATGCTTGAATTAATATACATATATTTCACCATAAACAAAACAAAAAGAACAATGTGCGTATGTGATGAGTATTATATTCCTTATTTCTCATGTATTTAACATGTATGTTCTCATTTTCAGGAATAAAGTAACCATTCTTAATTTAGATAACATTGCATCAACAAAGGTTAGTAACACAATATATAGATAGTTAGTTACCCCTGTATCTCTCCAAGATATACATTATATTTAAAACTTTAAGGGGTCAAGGGTCAAATATTAGTCTGTAGCTGTTCTACATTTACCTGAACAGATCATTCCACATACCCCAATAATCTTTAGGGTAAACCATTGTTAGAATGTGTTGTGATAGATCTAGTCAGTCAACCTTAGCTATTCAACTCTCTTATGAGTGCTGACAGCATTACATATGGTGCAATCCTTTGAAAAAATACTAACTCCATTGAACTAAAGAAAAGAAATGCTGTATTTTTATGAATATAAAAGACAAAAACACAAGGAGTATATATGTGTTGAAAACAAAATTTAAGGCATCTTTAAAGTTTTACAGTTAATTTTTGTGACAATTTAACTTAGGTATAACTTAGATTACATGAATCATCGAAAAATTTCTGGACAGCAGGACAGACCACTTCAACAACACTTAACACACACACAAACCCCTTCCCCCTCTCTCCTACATAAAATAACATACTTGCAAAAACAATAAGCCTGACTTTGTACAGAAACAAAACCTGATTAATCAGCAGAGCGACATACAAACCTCGCTATTTATTCATCTATTTAAAACTTGATAGTCAATTATTTCTTTGAGTATAAAACTTGAAAAACAAAGGAAAAATAATTGGTAAACTGTCTGTACAGACAGAATGATTACAGAATTGATTCAAACAAATAAAAGAATGAAATTTGGTATAAATAATATCTGGAAGAAAATAAATGCAATCATATTGTATTGAAATTGGATATAAAGAATATCTGAAAGAAAATAAATGCAATCATACTGTATTACGTCTGACCATCTGATTTTGTTTTTACAGCAAGTTATAAATCTGAACCCTGATCAGGATAAGCTGAACTACTGTACTTATCAAAAACCAGAGGTAAGATTGGGGGAACTTAAAAGATTGTACTGGGGATTTGTTAATATTAGTTGGATACCAATTTTTGTGGGTACAGGGGATCCACAAATTTAATGTTCAACCAAATACAAATTTTCTACAGAAAAGTATGCAGACTTTGCCAAAACCACAAAATCAAATATCCATGGATATGCAAGTTTTCATCAATCCACGAAAAAATTAGTAGCCATGAAAATAAATGCATCCACAGTAGCTAATTGATGTCCTTCATCTTAACAGTTGCTTTACTCAACAACAGGAGTTACATATGTATATAAAAACTATAGAAGTCACATATGCATGTGGAAAAAAAAGAAGTTACATATGGCTTGGAAAACAAAACTTACATATGTACTTGAAAATGTAATAGAAGATACATTATCTTCATATATGTATTTGAAAACATTTTAAGTTACATATTATGTATTTGAAAATAGGAACAGAAAACAGAAGGACCTAAACAGACATACAGTGACTTGAACCTGTTCAAATCTTTGGCCTTTATGATTAGTTGTGTAAAAATCATACTGCATCTTCTTAATTGTAGACTAAACAAATTAACCAAAACCATGCAAGGGCAAGTTTACCTGAGGGATTTTTTGAACAATTACATAATTTTGAAAACATGAAAGTTATAGACAACATGTATAATCAATGAATTGTTGTCCATATGATTGCTATTGACAAAAAACCTCATTAAAATGTATCATCAATGAATTGTTGTCCATATGATTGCTATTGGCAAAAAACCTCATTAAAATGTATGTTTACACATATTAAACATCTGTTTCCTAAATATACAGCTTCTGTCATTATCTTCATTGAAAATAAATAACAGCTGATATTTCTGCTTAAACTCTTTTCAGACTCCAAACTGTCAAAATCATATTCGTTTTATCACAAACACTACAGACAGTGCGGATAGTCCAGAATATTACTTGTGTGGGACAAATGCTCTCAGTCCGGCAGGATATAAAATTAACCATACGGTGAATGGAGAACAGTTCCAAGTGACAAATCTGGGTGGTGCTGCATGCTCTGATGACCCATTTAGTAACCTTACAGCTATATATGTCAGTAAGTATCAGGATGTAGTAATGCCTTTTGATTTTTATCACACTATTCCATTTCTAAATGAAGGGTTACAAAAGAGAGGCAAAAAATACCAGAGAGACATTCAAACTTATAAGTCGAAAATAAACAGACACTGCCATGGCTAAAAAAGACCAATAGACATACAATAGAACTTAAAACACAACTAAAGAGTAAGCAAACCTGACCTCACCAAAAACTAAGGGTTACAACAAGCATTGAAAGTCAGTGATTCCATATCTATTTTTAAAGACAAGTAATTTTGTTAGAGCTGGAAAACCTTCATTTTTCTTAAGATACTAATCAAAGCTTTAAAAAAAAAATTATGATAAGTACTGAAACAGATAAAATATATGCAATGTGGGGGACAATGGACCTCTGTTCTTAAATCGTAAAATTGAAAATATTGAATTATGAAATAGTTTCTGTATTTGACAAAAAAGGAAATCTTATTTTTGCAGAAAATGGCAACCCCAATGATAAAGAGTTAATGTATTATGGAGCTACAGCTTTTGACAGATCTACAATATACAGGCCTATAGAAGGACCTAATGGAGTAGTAGCAGAGTTCATGAAAGGTGTTTTCAGTAATAAATGGATGAAAAGTAGGTTATACTGATTACATCAAGAACCTTACCAGTAGTCTGATTCTTATTTATAAATTCTCCTGGGTTTTTTTTACCATACAACCTAGATTTTTTTCATTTTTTCTACAATTAATTTTCATGAGTGTTATAATCACTGAAAGGCAAGAGCCATAATACATCAATATCTGTAACATACCAAAGAGAACATGTAGTGGCAATCATACCACATCTTCTTTTTTTTGTAGAAACAAATAATGTTTGTTTACTCTTATTGTTATTTATTTCTTTTCTGTTTTCTATATTTTGCAATTTATGACGTTTCGAGTCTTTAATAAATATGGTGATAAGATACATGTAGTCAAGGCATTGACATTTATTGCATCAAGTTAAATTATGACTTTATTTTTCCAGATCCCCAGTTTGCTGGTTCTTTTAGTGTAGATGAAAGAGTGTTCTTCTTCTTTAGAGAAATAGCTGTAGAAACTGAGTTTATAGAAACCAAACTGTATTCACGTGTAGGGAAAGTCTGCAAGGTTTGTAACATTTACTGGATAGCTATATTACTTGTTTGTGAGGGTCTAGAAGGGATCAATCATTTCTTCATTCTTAATATATCATCACCCCTGTATTCTCTATTCTTTATTTTTTGGCATATTTTTCTCTATTTTTTTTGCCCTTTATACTGCTCTTTTTGCCAATTAATTATTCCCTTTTCAGTGAACCACATCCAGACCCACAATCATTTAGATGTACATATGTTATTTTTCAATAGTAAAAAAGGGCATGGTTGACATTTATGAAGAGGTCAAATCAGAAATGTAAACTATACTTGAAAATTGATTTTATTGTCACGAAAGTCTACCTCAGTGCAAAATAGTTATTTTCATTCAAAGTTTCAGATAATAATTCATTTCTAGTTTATAACGTTTATAACCCTTATAGCTAATTGGTATCACTCCTGTATGTGACATAATACATGGGTAAAGCAAAGGACTTCCTGATGAAGACTACTATAAAGGTGTAATATGACCTTGACTGGCTAGAAAGCATGATATAGATGTCTTATCACAAACTTATCTTATTTCTATCTTAGCCAATGAAATTGCTGCATCTTCCTTTCTGATTATTTTTGTCGATGGTATTATAGTATTATATAATTATTATATACAATTTAAGTAATTCAACGTCTTAGTATTATATTTAAATGATTTATTTTACAGAAAGATGTAGGTGGTGATTCCTTGTTAAGAAATAAATGGACAAGTTACCAGAAAGCTCGACTGAACTGTTCCCTGTCTGGAGCTTTCCCTTTGTACTTTGATGTTATACGTAAGTTCTACCTTTCAATAGAAATAAGAAGATGTGGTTAGAGTGCCAATGCGACAACTCTCCATGCACTCTCCATTCTAGTCACAATTTGTAAAAAGTAAACAATTATAGTTCAAAGTACGGTCTTCAACACAGAGCCTTGGCTCACACCAAACAGCAAGCTATAAATGGCCCCAAAATGACTAGAGTAAAATCATTTAAACAGGAAAACAAAAGGTCTTATCAATATGAAAAACCTGAAATGAGAAACACTTATAAACCGCATCAACAAGCAACAATAGGTCACCAGGTAGCCTTCAACAATGAGCAAAAACCCGTACTTTATAAAAGCTTTAAAAATCCTGACATTACAAAATGTTTTCTAGTTGCAATATTTAGTACACAGATTTAAAGCAAAACAAAAAGTCTTCTATTATCATTAGATTTATGTTTCATGAAATCTAAATAATTTCATTATATACTGAAATAAGAATTGTTTATATTTGTGTTTACAGAAGATGTAGTGTCAGTTGATGAAAATACATTCTACGGTCTTTTTACTACTTATGCGTAAGTATGATATGATATTTTTAAGTCAAGTTTATAATGAATCTGTTAAAAGTGTTATCAAGTCACCTGTTCAATATAAATGTATAAAGCTATTACCATCACTTTTCAATAATTGTTGTCCATTACTGGGTTTTTTTTAATTCTTACCTTCTCTGAAATTATGACACTGATTTGAACCAACTTGAAAGGACAAAAATAAATTTGTATTTTATCACAGTTTCGTGAAAAAGATGTTTGTCTAACCCATGATTCTGTTTAGTTTACATCATGTCCTCTAAAGGGGTTGACATTGCCCACAGTATCTCATTGAGATGATGTGGTCAATGTCAACCCGTTTAGAGGGCAACATACATTCTTGAATTATAGGCAGGTGAAATCTATTTTTTACTTAGCTGCATATTTATAGTTCGAATGTAGCTGAAAGTATTTGATTATAATGTCCTATTTTTTTCTCATTTACAGCAATGGATTGCCAGCTTCAGCAATCTGTGCTTTTGAAAAGTCTGAGATAGACAGAGTACTGAACGGGCCTTTTAAAACACAGGATAGTGATATGTCATTCTGGACAGAGGCAAAGGCTAGCACTGTTCCTAGCCCAAGACCTGGCCAGGTAAAGAAGATGACATATAATTGTGATAATTTTAGAATACAAAATTATTTCTTATAATGATATGGAATAAAAGTGTGTAAACACTTGAAATTTAAGGCCACCACCAAATAATTTGTTTTTTTCTAAGTAGCAAGAATGCTTTGCTTTTTATATAAATACAATGTATAAGAAGATGTGGTATGAGTGCCAATGAGACAACTATCCATTCAAGCCACAATTTGTAAAAGTTAACCATTATTGGTAAAATTGCGGTCATCAACACAGAGCCTTTGCTCACACCTAACAGCAAGCTTTAAATAGCCCCAAAACTAACTATTGTAAAACTATTCGAACAGGAAAATAAACTGTCTAATTATATAGAAAAAAATAAGAAACGAGAAACACCTATGAACCACATCAACAAACGACAACCACTGAACGTCAGATTCCTGACTTAGGACAGGTCCAAACAATTGCAGCAGGTTTGAACATTTTAATGATACCAACCTTCACCCTTACCTGAACTAATAGTGTAAAAAAATTATGTGTACATATTTTACAATGACACTTTATGGGTGGTCAGTGAAATTTGATTAAGCTGTACATTTTACATTTTGTTTAAACATTTCTTTCTTTGATTTTAGTGCTACAATGATTCCTTAAAGACAGCAGACACAGTCCTAGGATTTATTGTTGACCATCCACTCATGCATGAAACAGTACAACATAAGTATGGGAAACCAGTTTTTTACCTCCCAGGTGAAGAACTTCAACAACTTGAGATGGAGGCTGCACCTGAAGTTCAAAATGGCTATGTGTTTTTTTCTGGATCAAGTAAGTATAATAAACCATGCTGAATATATTGATTTTCGTTTTCATTTAGGTTCATTTACTCCCTGAAAAGTGGACAATTCTGTGAATGTTAGGTATCATTAGTACCTTCTGGGACTAGAATGTAAAAAAGACATGACTTATAAAGTCAGAAAAATTTAAACTGTAAAATATCTTTCAATAGGATAACTTAAACCAAATATGAATAAGTAACTCTAACTTTTGTATGATGGACAAATAAAATTTAGAATGGAAATGGGGAATATGTCAAAGAAACAACAACCTGACCAAAGAGCAAATAACAGCCAAAGGCCATCAATGGGTCTTCAACGCAGTTAGAAAATCCCGCATACGTAGGTGGTCCTCAGCTTGCCCTAAATAAAAAGGGTACTAGTTCAGTGAAAATTACTTTATTATACCACTTCTTACTGAAGCACAGCTGTATATGCTGATTGATTAATTGATTTATTCTTCCTTACTTTAACTGGTACACTTTTTACAACTCCTATTTTATTGTGACTAGTTTTTGTGAACCTTTCAGAGAATTTAAGTCCAAATTGATTGTCGAGAATATTTTAATACGATGTATATGTGTTTTCAGATCGAGGAAAAGTTTATAAAATAGCATCTCAGGACAAAGGTACAGAATACAAAACCTATGTATCCAGTATATACTCTCCGTTTGATGAAACACAAGTTATCTGGTCGTTGAAACATCATGTAAGTACCTGCCAGTCATAGACACATTTAATTAATAATCAACAACAAATTAAGGTAGCATCCCTTTATAACTTTATATGATATGCATCATCTTGGTCCCATGGACATTCCTCATTTATTTAACTTAAAGTTAAGAAGTCTTTGTTCTTATACATACAATGGACCTACAAATGTAGGAAGGGATGTTTTATAACTACAAACATGGTACCCAGGCAAGGCAAATCTAAATCTAAAATAAGGGAGCTGCGCTAAATTTTAAATGTTGTACAGAAAATTATTTTATTCTTAATAAACAACTTAACTGTTGATATGACAAACATAGGATTAAAACTTTTAAAATTTGTTTTCAGGAAAAGTATGTGTACCTAGGAACAGACCATAAAGTAACACAGATTAATGTGCAGAATGACTGTGTGAACCATCAGTGTGTAGACTCGTGTATATATGATCCGTATTGTGTCTGGGACAAAACCTCTGATCAATGTGTACATTATACTCTCAAGTAAGTCAGTTTATTATATAAAGGCAATTTTTATGCCTCCACTGTAGCAAAGAGGGAATATAGGTTTACCTTTGTCTGTCCAGCCATACATATGTCCCAAATTGGTTTCTCTTCTGAGTTCTATAAGTTAACTGAAGTTTGCCTCAAACAAAGTTTGACTGTTTTTGAGTTATGCCCAGAAATAAATGGAAACATTAAAGTTTGCCTCAACAAAATGTTGTGAAACTAATACAAAATGATTTTAAACCACAAAACAAAGATCAAGTTTGAATTTTCGGGCTTCATTTTTACCAATCTTTAGTTATGCCCTTTTACAAGTAGAAAATTGCTGAATGTTTCTTTTCTGTCCTCTAACTTAAGTTTGCCTCTACCAAATATTATGAAATATATACCGGTACACAATGCTTATTACCACAAAATTCTGTTCAAGTACGAATTTGAGTAGTGTCACTTCTATGGTTCTTAAGTTATGTCCCTTTATAACGCTATATGCAAGCAGGGACATCATCTGGAACACATTCCCCATTTATTTTAAGTTATAATTTTAAGATGTTTCTTCCAGTATGCTGATAAAGGTTATGACACTAAAACTCCAATCATCTTCTGAGATCACCAACAACCACACATTGATCAAAATTTTTTATACAATGGGATTGTAAAGGGTTAATTTGCCATAGAATTAGAGAAATAGACATAAATAACTGGTACCTTATCTCAATCTTGATAAAATAAATAGTATACAGACCATTATCATGATTAATTGTAAATGTTAGTAGATATAAGAAGATGTGGTATGAGTGCCAATGAGACAGCTCTGTAGTACACTTTTGTTTTCTTAAAAAATTATGTTCTGAGTTTACAATTGTGAATTTTAGGGACATATGATATTGTAAAACACAGTTCGTTGAAATATACCGGTATGTTTTTATTTTGCAGGTCGTCTGACAAATACTGGAACTTTGATAATTTTGATCCATCATCTGCAGAACATAAAAATGAGTTCATCTGTAAGTTACAAACTCAGTTTTTCACTTATTTATATGTGAATTTTGGCAACATCACTTTTACCATTCTAGAGTTATGTCCCTTTACAAACAGAAAATCATAGTGAAAATAATAAAACTATCAATTTTGGTTGGATTAAAGAAAATAACTAATGGAAGTTCAGGGTCAAAGGCTCACATCAGGCATCCACTTGTATGATGATTTAGTAAGAATTACATCTACTACTTGGTGTTTTTCAACAACCTTGACTGGCTGTTAAGTTAGAAGGGTAATTGAACTGTTTCAGTTATTTCCTGGAAAATTTTTATTTATTTTGTCTTACAAATATTTTTCTTTCAATTTTCAGATAGTAATGGAAAAAATGTAACAAAAGTGGAATATGGTACATTGAAAATGACACTTATAAATAAAAACATATGTGGATTTGGGAAAAATATCATATGGAAAAAGAGAAGAAAAGACAACAATACATTTGAAAAATTAAAGCTAGATGAGCGATGTTTTGTAGACAGTAAAAATTCTTTAGTTATTTCTAATTTGACTTTAAACGATGACGGCACTTATCAAGCCTATGATGCAGAAAATCCATTGTTAATAGCAGCCAAATATACAGTGGAAATTGTCACTGGTGAGGATAATACTTTATGTTGCTAAACTATTAAAAGTTAATGCACAAGAGAATTTATCAACATTTAATTTGAATCTCTAATCATGTTCTTGCTGTTTTTAATTATATGACAGTCATTCCTTATGATTTAATTCTAAATTCCATTTTTTAAGAGTAAATCATAAAAAAAAATTATGATTTCAAAGTCACATGACAAAATTATGTCAATGAGCTGGTAGACTAATTTCAGCTAATCAGAAGACATGTTACATCCAAAATTGAATTATTGAAATATGGAGACAATAATTCAGGAGAGTTTATGGTTGCCTTTTTTTCTGTACAGCAGACTTCCTGGAAATGGATATCATATTATAGATTATTGTTGATCATCTCAATAAGATTGATTTTCTCACTTGAGCCGGTACAGCGAAAAGCAAACGAGTTGAGATGACCAATGAAAATCTGTTTATCGCTATTTTACCTATGACGACTTTGTCAATGAAATTGACAATGCCACATGCCCCCTTAGTTTCTAGCGATAATTTTCATATCACCTAACTCTTCTGGGAAAAGCAATTATCAGTCAGCAAGATCAAAGGAAAATTTCATGAAATAGCGGTAAATGAATATATATCAGCTATTGTTAAATTATTACAAAGTGACAGAATCAGTAAATTAAGGTCATATTTACTACAGATCATATAGTCATAGTAGATAACTCTACAGTAATAATAATTTCAGATATTTTGAAGTACAATACTTAATACAATCTTATGAAATATTTTCCTTTTTTTTTTGCAGAGAAAAATTTCAAAAACATTTACAGAGCGAAATTTGATGATTGGTGTGAATATTTTGAGAAAGGGAAACAACTTCAGACAAACTATGTAAGTTCAGATATGAAAATAAGATGTGGTACATAGAAGTTATCATCTTTAGTTCACAGTATGGCCATCAACAATGAGCAAAACCCCTTAACTCATAGTAAGTTATCAAAGGACAAAAAAAAAAATATATATGGCTCAATTTATGTACAAAAAAATAAACAAATAGCAAATATGGTATACAGCAACAAAAGACAACCAATGAATAACAGGCTCCTGACTTAGGACAGGCACATACAGAATGTGGCATTACATTATGAAGGGTTGTCTTTATATAAATATACCCTAATTTGACAAAATGTGATAATATCAATAGCTTGCTTTATGACAAAATAAAAGAAGACAAATTTAATGGGACAGACAACAACCAAGATGTGTTATGTGTTGTTTTTTTTTAAATCATTGAAATTTTTTTTTGAAACAGGAGAGAAGATTTTTAAATCAAATTAAGGGAAAATTGACACATGATTGTTTAGAAAAATCTGGTTAACCAAAATTCCACCTTCACAATAATAAAACCTAGTATATGTCATATTGACATCACTTCCTGTGGTCTGGTTAAGATTCCCATAAATGAAACATGATAAGTCTAAAGTGTATGTGGTTAACTGTATGTCTATCCATTATGAAGAGTATACATTATATAAGTGACAAATGACTGTTATTTGTTCTCTCTGTATCTGTATGGGTACATCGTAGTTACCAATTCTGGCTTTTATGCAACGGGAGTGAAGGCGCCGTCAATTTATTGACGTTTCGCGAGAGCAGATTTAAAGTTCTCTACACTTGTTGCGCGAACAATAGTGTCTTCTAGATGGTTCCAATTTACTATTGCGGACACAAAGAATGAATTTGAATGTTGCGGAGTTTTACTAGTAGGAATGTCAAAACACCTGGTATTGTTCCTCACTTGTTTTTCAACAATGTTTGTGGCTTGATAGTTGTCAAACTTTTTAGCTGCGATGTTTTGTCTTGGTCTTGCTGTTTTGAGGAAAGTCGTCTGGATCAATAGCAGGTACCAGCCCCTCAACCACCTTGTACATAAATATAAGCTTAAGGCTTGTGCGTCTCAATTGTAGTTCCTGTAGTTCTAATTTTGTAAGCATGTTTGTTATGCAGCCATCTTCTCTAGTTCTGTAATCGCCTGTTATAAAGCGTGCTGCTTGTCTTTGTATTAGTTCTAGCTTGTTTGAGTCTGCAATACTGTAGGGGTCCCATACTGTTGCTGCATATTCCATTGTAGATCTTACTAAGGAAATGTAAGCAGTTTTCTTGCATTCCTGTGGGCAGTATCGTAAATTTCTTCTGAGGAAGCCTTGGGTTGAGTTAGCCTTTTTGGCAATGTTTGTTATATGCGTGCTCCACTTCAGGTCTTTTGATATCTGCACTCCTAGGTATGGGTTGCTCTGTACTTGTTGGAGTATGTGGCCGTTGAGTGTATAGAATCTCTGGCTTTTGTTCTTTATGCTTAGTATTTAGCATTTCTTTGCGCTAAATCACATACCCCATTTATTTGCCCAATCTTCTAGGCTAGCTAGGTCTTCTTGTAGCAGTTTGTGATCTTTCTCTGTTTTGATGAACAACAAATGATAATCACTAAATTATAGGATCCTGACTTGGGATAAACACATGCAGAATGTGGTGGGGTTAAACTTATTTGAAGGTGCCCACCCTCCCAATAACATGGGACAGTATTGTAACCAGTTGAAAAAAGGTGTATCACATCAGATGTGTACAAACAGAAAAACATCTTACAAAAATACACCTGGACGGCTACTTATGCATCCCCACAAAAAAGACACTAAGACACTAAGAATAGATCTGAGAGTACTTGTAGTTACTGACAGCTAGGTCAAAGCCAATGAAAATTTAAAAAAATCATGCATCTAAGATTAAATTTTTATGACTTCATATTGTATTCTAGGTTTAATGATGCTTCAATTGTACTTGTTCAATTGTAAAATATGTAAATATTATTTATTTTTCATGTTTTTTTTCCATACTTTATAAGTTACATTGATTAACACTATAAACACAAATTATTATCAATATCAAAACAATTACCAATTGTCCCACATTTAAAACTTCCCAATTGTCCCACAACCATTTTCCCTACTGTCCCACAAAATTTCATTACTTTTTTACCTGTAATTTCAAAAAGTGGGACTATCGTGAAGACACAGGTAGCTTTTACTTATATGCCTTTACTTATTCTTGTACTCATAGGTAAAAATCATTAAAGATAGGTTAACAATTCTTTATTTTATTTTATGATTTTAATTTATTTTTTTTGCAGCAAAGTAAATGCAGTCTTGGTGGACATGATTAAAATGAAATGTTTGGTACAGAAATTACTTAGAGGCATTAAGAAGTATCCCAGGATGTGTTCATTTTATCAACGATATTGTTTCTTACTCAATTACACAAGGGTAAAACAATTTACTTCAACACTGAAGCGAAATAGATTCCTATGATCTAAATTAGAAAATCCTCATCTTCAAATCCAAATATTTATAAAAAAAAACTTCTGAGACGGAATGATAATAATCCAGGGATCAATTCAGTGAAAAAAAAAGTAGAAATCCAAGTGAAGATTGAGGGGTTGGCTTATCCTTCCGAAATGATCAGCTTCAAGTTGTTGTGACGTGTTGTAACCAACGCAGTGACGATTTAATTATAACTGTGCTGAAGTGTTGATATTATACAGCATTCACAAAAGTGTAACCTTAAGTAGTGGTATTGCATGTATGCTTAAACTTTTACCACAAGCTTAAGAGTACTTGGTGCAGTTTATGTGACAAATGTACATTTTTTCTGACATTTGTAATACACAGATGATGAAAATTCTACAAAAGAATGTATAAAGAACAACAAACTGAAGTTGTTAACGTTGATCAAGTGGTGCTTTGTGAAAAGAAATGTACTTAACAACCCAACTTAAGTTTACTTGCCATATTTATGTTATAATTGGTTATTAAGTACATATTATCAAAAAAAGAAAAGGGAAGATGGTGTTCTATTGCGTTTTTATGAATTTAAAGCCTTTTTCAAAGTTTTTATTTCTTTGTGTATAAATATTTCTGGAAAATTGTGCATTCCTGTTTCAGCTATGTTGAACAAAGTTTAACTATGTCATAGTTGTGTACTATTATTCATTCATAAAAGTTTGAGATAAATCATTACTTTTTACAAATCTGCTTTTTAACTTTTAAAGTTTTCATATCAAGTCATGCTCTAACGAAGTGTTATAAGCCTTCGTCTGAACTTTCAGCATCAGATTACTGTATTCATAACTTTTTCTTCTGCTTAATACATAAAGTTTTGATACTAATGTTTAGACTTTTCATCAGTACATGTATATGCTTGGAAATTCTGTTGGGGACTTTCTCAAAGATGTCTATAGATTGTGATCAATACTCACACAAGACAAGTGTTATTGTAATTATTATATTGTCAAATGTAAAAATTTATAGTTTTTAATCCTCTTAATATCAAGCAGCATTAATAATTTCTAGTCTTGTTCATGGAAGATACATTGTCATTTTATTATGAGATGCTAACAGAATATTTTTGTTAACATGATAACAGTTTTATGAAGTTAACATCCATATCAAAAAATTAGAATTCACTGCCAGTCATTTCATGAATGTCTTGTACTTTTAACCAATTTGCATATTTCAAGTTTATACTCAAAATAACATGTTAAATATATTTTAAAATATTTTATCAGTAGAGTAATTTTATTTGAATACAAAGAATTATGGATGTATTTTCGCTGTTCAAAATTTTGATTCTTTTTCTATTACAAAATGTACTTGAATTTTACATACTTCTCGTTGCATTGAAGACCTGTTGGTGACCTTCTGCTGTTTGTCTGCTCTATGGTCGAGTTGTTGTCTCTTTGGCACATTCCCCATTTCCATTCTCAATTTTATTGTAATAGAATCATCATTCTTCTCCTTATATGCAAACTTTTACAAAATTGACACAATTCATGGATTTAAGGATTTCCTATTGTATGTGCAAACTTATTTATTATTATTTCAATTGTATAAAAGAAAACATTTATTCATTTCTCATTACATTATTGTAAAGTCCATTACTCATGCCTCTTCCTTACATTTAACATAGAATGCTATAAGATTGAAAGGATTTTATTCCAATGACATTGATATTTATTTTTATCGCTATTTTGTGCATTTTTCCTTTGATCTTTTTTTGTGATAATTTTTCATATCATGCTACTCGCTTGAGATGGAAAATTATCGCTAGAAACTAAGCAGGCACGTGGCGTTGCTAACGAAATTGATATGAAATTGACAACGTCGTCATAGGTAAAATAGCGATAAATAGATTATCATTGGTCATATCAACTCGATTGCCTTTCAATCTCGTTGAGATGATCAACGATAATCTATAAGTACATGATACATAGTTCTCTGTTTGAAACTGGTATATCAGTATTATTTTATTTCTTTTGTTTGTATTTAAGCACATATAAATTAATATTCAGTTTTTACATACAAATCGTAGAAATAAAAAGGAGATGATATATCTTTCAATAGTGGACGATTTCCTTTCTTTTGAAGGTCAAACAATTGTGTCACATTGGAGTGATTGATGATTTAATTTATTGTAGGGTCAAGATGACCTCACTAGGTCAGAACTGTCACAAAATAATGTTTTCTAACAGACATTTTGCATTATTATACATGTATAGCTAAGTTAAGATATGTTTTGGTATAAGAGAAAAAATAGAGTAAACCGTATCTTAACTTGTTATCATTTTGATGTATTACTCAAAATTGTACTAAGCTTGTTTAGGTTATAAGATTTATTGCAGTATTGTATGAATTCTGCAAGTCTTCTTAGATCTTATAACTATTTCATGTTGTTTTTTTCATAACAAAAAAGATTAAAAAAAAACCTGTTCTGTTGTGACAAGTTTTAAGAAATCATTCAAAACATGAATTGAATTTAAAACGTATTATGTAATTTAGTTTTAACTTGAATAAGTATAAATTTAGAATTGTCTGCAACATTAATGATAAACTTATTTTAACATGTAGTTCAGAAATTATATTTGCTGTCATAAACTGAGCAAATGCAAAGAAAATCTTGTGAATTTTTACCATTAAAATGTAATATCCTAAATTTACTGTACTCAAAGCACTAATACTTGAAGGGAAAAACAAGATTAGTTTCTGAATTATTGTTTGATTATAATGGTCATGATAGATGATTTTTGTTTGAAACAGAAATCCTGTATAATGTCATACTATATTTGTTGTTAAATGTGTTTAAACCATTTTTACTGTTATTTCTAATTTATTTTGTTTATGCTATCATTAAAAAATAGATAATATTTGTACTTTGTTTTCTTATTGTTCATAATGGAAAACAAAAACTGTTGCTTCACAACTGGCAATCCATATTTGAACCAAAACTGTCTTTTTGTACTGCAGTTTATTTATGCCAATAGTACAATCAAACCAGTTTAATATTATAACTATATTGACCCATAATGTCTGTTTATTTTGTACACACAATACAATGGAATATTACATGTTTGTCATACAAGCCTGCTATAAAACCAGTTTTTATCTGCCATTTTCTACATCAGAAAATGTCTGTACCAAGTCAGGAATATGACAGTTGTTATCCATTCTTTTGATGTGTTTGGGCTTTTGAATTTGCCCTTTGATTTGGGACTTTCTGTTTTGATTTTGCCGTTTGATTTGGGACTTTCTGGTTTGAATTTGCCGTTTGATTTGAGACTTTCTGGTTTGAATTTGCCGTTTGATTTGAGACTTTCTGGTTTGAATTTGCCGTTTGATTTGGGACTTTCTGGTTTGAATTTGCCCTTTGATAAGGGACTTTCTGGTTTGAATTTGCCCTTTGATAAGGGACTTTCTGGTTTGAATGTGCCGTTTGATTTGGGACTTTCTGGTTTGAATTTGACCTTTGATAAGGGACTTTCTGGTTTGAATTTGCCGTTTGATTTGGGACTTTCTGGTTTGAATTTGCCCTTTGATAAGGGACTTTCTGGTTTGAATTTGCCGTTTGATTTGGGACTTCCTGGTTTGAATTTGCCCTTTGATAAGGGACTTTCTGGTTTGAATTTGCCGTTTGATTTGGGACTTTCTGGTTTGAATTTGACCTTTGATAAGGGACTTTCTGGTTTGAATTTGCCATTTGATTGGGGGACATTCTGGTTTGAATTTTCCTTGGAGTTCAGTATTTTTTATTTTCACTTTTCACAGATGCGCATAAAAATTAAAACTAATTTATATCTGTCACCTTTAATTTCACATATGTTGATCAAAAAATTACGGAAATGATGGTTGAATTGTCAATTTCGGTTTCAGAAGATAGCTTACACAGATTTCCCAAAATATATTTTAAGTAACTTTCAGTACCAGTCATATGATTTTTTAACAATAGTTTCTAAAATGTATTGTTTCTATGTACTTTCACATGAAATAAGGAAGATGATTACTGTGAAATTCTGTTGTGTGGTTTCAGAGGAGCTGTGATGACAAACTGTTGAAGTAGTTTATTCAGTTCAAAGGGGCATAACCTCTAAAATACGAAAATTCCTGATAATCTGTCGCGGTTTCAGAAAATATGATGACAAGAACTGGACTGACAGAAGGATAGACGACTCAAAAAATTATATCCTATACAACTTAGTTACGTTGGGTCTAATTAACATAACACTACATATGAAATGTCACCGCGATGCTAATGCGGTGTAAAGCAACCAACAATCAATCAATCATATGAAATATTGTAAACCTTTTGTACTTTCAGAGGATCCAGTTGTGTTATCAAATTTCAAAGTAAAACAAACTGAGTGTAATTATATTTATTTCTCTACTCACACCACTATAAAGATGATGCTTAGATTGGGAGTCTTAATTTCTGTCTTCAAATTTTTAGTCCATTTCCTATATTGAGGGGGGATAGGACCTTTATCGGGACTTCGGGATCGAGCGTTTTTAAGCTCGGGATTTCGGGATTGACCCTTTCGGGATCCGGGAATCATTATTTTCTGATTTCGGGACGTCAGGATTTACTTTATTTAAATTCGGGACCTCGGGATTTCGTTTTTTTAAGTCCGGGATTTCGGGATCAGGACCCCTCCTATCCCCCCTCTATATTTCTTATCGTCTTCAACATATTTGAAATATTTGTTCATTCTTCTGTATTCTATATATATTAGCACCAAATAAATTTATATTATTTCTTTACACATTTTTTTATGACCCCAAAAAATATTTGCGTCCTATAATAATTCTCAATTCAGATTTCAGAAATTAAAATGATTTCTTCAAATATTTCTTTTTTAGGGGATTAATATTCAAAATCATAGTGTATTGCTCAAAAGCAAAAACAAAATTAAGTTCATTAGACCACATTCATTCTGTGTCAGAAACCTATGCTGTGTCAACTATTTTAATCACAATTCAAATTCAGAGCTGTATCAAGCTTGAATTTTGTGTCCATACTTACCTCAACTGGTCAGGGTTCGACATCTGCTGTTGTATAAAGCTGCGCCCTGTGTAGCATCTGGTTTTAATTCAGACCTGATTACATACGGATTAAGTACGACTTGTAATTTACTAATACACTGTACATGAACAAATGTGGAGTGGAGTCCCTTGTCTGCATATTTCATGTAAAGAAAACTAACTCTAGCCCAAATCAATTTATAAGTCAATGTGTATTTAACGAGCAATTTTTCTGGAGGAAAACAGAATATAAAGTATACACAAAAGATAAATATTCAACTAAAGGTTTCTTCAACCCAAACTTACGTTACTTTATATTGCATTTAAAGCATTTGTTTTTTATGCTGCTTTCCTTGTCATTTGAAAGTAAGTATGGCGTTTTTGCAAAATAAGGAATTATGGTACAATTGTTCAAAATATGGAGTCCTGCACATCCATAACTATGATGGATTCAAAATTACAATATAAATGGTCAGCTACTATTGAGGGCAACCTACCTATAAACATATTTAACCTTGCTACATTCTTTATGTGTCTGTCCCAAGTCAGCCTGTAGTTCTGCAGTTGTCATTGCATCATGTCTTTCATATTTGTATTTCTTCAACTGTCTTGTTATAGATTAGACCTTTGGTTTTCTCAATTGAAATGTTTCATATTTTTCATGATTGGGCCTTTTATAGACAACTATATAGTATGGGGTTTTCTCATTATTGAAGCCTGTAAGGTTGTCTATCATTGCTTACATTCAATTCATTTGAACTCGGGTTGATGGTTTTTTTTTTTGGTAATCGTTACATCTCGATTTTTTTATAAGTCTGAGAGCTTTTTGTCAAACAGTTTTGAGGGGAGTTGTGTTCAGCTATAAAAAAAAATGTAAGATACTGAAATAATACAGTACAGATCTAATGAAACAGTTTCCAAAAAAACATTAAACATTCAGTTCTTGTATATCTCTCAGAATTTATTTTGAGAAATTTTCCTGTTGTTTTTTTTTGTCAGTACAGAAAAACGTCTTTTAAAGTACTTTATAAACAGCATCTTATTAACAAAAATCATTTATAACTGAATTTTGTGTACTATTATACAAATATAGCCTTTGTATGAGGTCGATACAAGGAAATATTGACCTGAAAGAAGTATATTGACTGAGGACGAAGTCCGAGGTCGATATACTTCTTTGGGTCGATATATCCTGTATTGACCTCATACAAAAGCTATATTTGTTATATTATTAATTTCTGACCATATTTGTATCAAAATCGTCATTTAGGTTTGTTGGAATTTTATAGATATTACTTTGTCTCCTTGACAATAACAACATATTAGTTGTTATTTCATTTACTTTTTTTTTTGGACATCTTATGTATTTGAAGATTTTTTTCGTCAAATAATCGATCACAGAGATCATGTGTTTCAAAACGTTAAACAATATCCTGAAATTCATTACATGACGTCACAAAGTATATTGGTTTTTAGATATTCTGAAAATAACCGTGCAATATGCTTGTTGCAGGTCAATATACTTTTTGCTATCCGCCGTTTTTTCTCTACCTTCGAAAATATAATTTAACATGTGACTATCCCTAAACGAATCAAATTTGTTAAAATATACGAATTAATAATATAAGGGGATATCCACTTCATTATAATCAAGGAGGCTATATATATATAATATTAATTAGATATATCATAACATCATGGCAATTTAATAAATACTACAAAACCATTATAAATCATTTATACTTTAATGAATATGCTAATGATATAAACAAGTGATAAGTGAATATAATTATATTTTGTCATGAAAAACAACTATCACAGACTTTCAAGAAATTTTCTTTAATAAAGAAGAGGAGTTTATTTGTTATAAAGCCAATGCATATTTATTCAATATGTAAAATAAATGACACAATATCAGTCCGGCTAATGCTGTTAGTACATCTTAGTTAATGTGACCAATTACATGGAAAATGTATATAAAAAATATTGTATCTGGATGCATTGTTATACCTCTGGCTCATAATAGTTTTTAGCACATTCAGGTAAATTCATACATGAACAACATATCAGAATAGACCATATAACATAAATACATGTAATAAATTCAAAAATAAGAATTATAAATATTTAATTTAAATTGTTTTCTATATTAAGAGTGAATGCTGAACAAATTATCTATTGGATCATTCTTACACATTATATGAAAAACATATTTTCTACCTTGAAATAAGACCAACAACAAAGAAATAAGACTATGACAACGGGTTTAAAATATCTATAAAAATATACATATCTTAACAACACTCAATAATAATACTTGAAAATATTTGATCTATTGGTATTAATGCTGATTCGAAAATATTTGCAATTTTCACCGAGGAAGAGGATTATATGATAAAGCTACTACTTGGAATGTAGAACTGCTAAAAAGAATAAAATGCTGAAGCAGTTCATTGTATTTCAAAAAAAAATCTACACAAATATTTAATCTTCCTTATTATGTTATTTTACATTTTTTTCAAAGTATTTCTTTTTTTTTGTAAAACAAAACTAAAATTTTGACTATTCAAATAATTCAACCCAATAAACTTTTAAATCTTCCATACTATGTTATGCATTTTTACATTTTTTCAAAGACAAAAAATAAAATCTTGACAGTTTGAGATAATTTAACCGTTTGAACTTATATTCTCTGCTTGAAGAATGTCTTCCCTTTCAAGTGAAGTTCTTGTTCATATTTTTCTGAATCTCTTGCTATCTGGTTCTGTAATGCTTTTTGTCTAACCTGTAACAGTAAATCACATGGTCTAAGGGAGACAACTCTGGAGAGCTTATATCAAATTTATTTAAGAGATTCATGAAAAAGGAAAATAGATATCGATAATACAAAAACATTGCCATTGTTGAAACTATTTACTGCAACAACAAAAATGCAATGATTTTATATATCATTTAGTTATATAAAAAAATAAAGGATACACAATGAAGTTTGATTTAACAATCTTTAAAAATAAGAATCTCTTCAGACGAAGGTGAATATCAAAATAACTAAAAGTTTTTAAATGTATCCATATAATATCCTTGTTTCATTTATAATCAAAACATATTCACACATTATGTTTGCAATTGATTTTTTCTTTGAAAACATAACAAAATAAACCATAAACATGATAAATGTACATGTACTTAAAAAAAAAAGCTGATTTATGAATTTTCACAGATGTAAAGATCTGGACCATCTCAAAATACAATCAAATCAATGATAAATACAATAACTTACAGCTAAAGATGCTTTAGCAGCTAGTCTTAATTCCTCTTGGATTTTTTTGTCTTGGTGCTGTATATTTTTATTCCAACTGGCTTTTTCTAAATTTGTATGCCATCCAGCTCTCTGATTGGTTATTAATTCTCTGTTTGCAAAAGAAATGAATATCATGCATTCAATAACAAGGCAATTGTAATTTCTAATACTAACACAAGCAACATGATGGGTGTCACATGTGGAGTAGGATCTCCTTACCCTTCCAAAGTTCCAATGCACTTGAGATCACCCCCAGTTTTTAGTAGGGTTCTCGTTGCTCAGTCTTAAGTTTTCTTTGTTGTTTTGTAAACTTTTGTTTGTCAGGTTTTTTTACTTCTGAGTTTGAATCTCCCTGTGGTATCATGAGTCTCTAGATTGAATAAAAAGTAGGTGAAGGTCAGAGAGACAGATAAACTGTAAAACAGCAAGGCTGGAAATACTTAAGGTGGCTCGGGACTATTCGACTGCGCATAATTTCACGCATGAATTTCAAAAGTATTTGTCGTAAAATTCGACATAATTTTTCTAAATATTTTTATTGATTAGAAATGTTAAATCATTGTTGTTATGTGATTAAAAGAATATTTTCGTTATTATCCGTATTTTTTAAAGGGTCAAAGTGACATTTCACACATTTTCACCATTTTCTCGCCGAAATTTGGGTTTTAAGGCAAAATAATTTGTTTTGCTTATCGGTGACCTATGTTTTTTATTGGCTCATTCTTTGAAGCTATATTCCAGCTTTTCATATTGCAGTTTTGGACCAGGGGCGTAGCTAGGTATTCAGTCAACTGTAGGCACAAATCGGCAGGGGGGTCTTTGGGGCTGCTGAAGGTCCCCAGCAGGCCTGGTAGGGGTTTCAGGGGGCGAAGTCGCCCGACGAAAAACGGTTTCAGCGTTTTAAATTAGCTGCAAAATTTTATGTACAAAAATATTAAATTTACTAGTTATTTAATAATGATAATTATAATATACATGATGAAAAGTTCGAAGAATTATGAATAATGTACCATAACATCAGACTGGTTAATTATATAACGCAGTACAATCCGTAATATATTTTTTTTAAATTTACAATATGCATTGCCCAGCGTAGATCAGCATATCTGAGAGCGTATCCCTTTAATTAAGCAGTACAACCTGTTTGGTTTATCATATCTATTCCGTTCTGATTGATATATACGTTTAACTTAATTATTAGTACATATTGACGATCCTACATTAAAAACAATAGGCACGTTAACACTGTTACGACTATACAATAGAACTATCCTTTTGGCTAGACATCAACCATCAATCTTTTGAATCTTAAACCTTCACCCTAGCCACACAAACACATACAGACATAGTCGATGCCTAACAAAATTCAAGAAATTCGTATTTCTTTATATCCTCTACTGTAAAATCCCTACCGTCTTAGGAATTTTGAATACTTGTGGCCATTACACGCAGATTTGAGAGTACTCAAAATTACTGGAAGCCAGTTGATTGATTGATTTTTTTTACATCCAGGGTCAAATATTTATGCAAGTTCAGGACCGTTAATTTTTTTTTTACAATAAATACAACTTGGAGCTAGGTCCTGTAATAGGTGTCGTCCAGGACGAAGGTCTGGAAATTTTAAATGCCATGCACTGGAAAATGAGGGGTAATTGGATAGGAGCAGAAATTTTGCCTTTCAGTAGACCAACTGTGAACTACGAACTCCTCAAAGAGTTGCATTCTCTCTACAACTAGGCATCGGATTTAATGTCCCCATTCAGACGTGACTGCGTATTTATACAGCCTGCACAGCTAAGCGGACGACCAACATTGGCAAGTCGGGTGAAGACAAAGTGGAAAGCTAGTTGAAAACTAACAACAACTTATTAAAAAAACTCATGTGTCTAAGTTGAGGTTCATTCAAGTTTTTGTTGATAGATGGTAAAATCGTAAAAACATTCAATTCTATCCAATATTCCATTCACTAATGACGAGAGACTAGTGTACACATGACAAAGAGTTTTGACAACTTCACCAGCTTTCATCTACAGATAACGTTGTTTATTAATTTTTTAATAAAAAAAAATATTTGTCAAAAGATTATGTGTAGGCACGTCCTAAAGTGCCTAACGGCAGCTACACCCCTGTGGACCAATTGTCATAGAACGTTTTTTTTATATTCCGATAAAAATATGTCAACACCTCCATTTTCCCTATCATTTCATTGAAAAATGGTCCCTTTAACATACCTTTTTAAAAGTAAAATTTTGAGCTTAAATGGTCCGTGACCCCCTATTTTTTTTCGACCAATTTGATTCATTTTGTGTAAAGAATAAAATAACCAAAAATACGGCACTTCTGATAGAAACTTCGAATATGCCCGAGCCACCTTAAGAAACTTTTTTCAATTTTGTCAAATGAACATTTCATAATTGCATAGAATACCAGATTGAGATAAATAAATTCCAGCATGCAATAGTCAGAATTTTAACCCTTTCAACCATAATGAAGCCTTTTGAAGCCAC
The DNA here is from genome assembly GCF_963676685.1 of Mytilus edulis. Taxonomy (NCBI): domain Eukaryota; kingdom Metazoa; phylum Mollusca; class Bivalvia; order Mytilida; family Mytilidae; genus Mytilus; species Mytilus edulis. Next base: position 97,900,945 of record NC_092347.1, read on the forward strand.
CCCCTTTACTCCATAATGACACATTTTGACGCCTGTGTAGTACCTACGTTGAAATGCTTTGACTATGAAATGTCTGCTTTAGACTTAATAAAATTTGTATCCACTACAAAAAGGATATTCATAAGAATATCTGACTTAAATTTATTTGATGAATTATTTGTTTTTCCTAATCACTAATGCATTAATACTTTAAAGCTTATGTTTAGAATTTTATTGAAAAATCCTATGAGAATCAAGTACAAATGTATGCAAAAAAAAAATCCCATTGAGGAAAGGGTTAATTCAGTGTTTCTATATAAATATATGATCACTATTTGGTAACTATATAAAATGCATTACTATTTCAAACTTACAATCTGACAACATTTTGTCTGTCTGCCATCATTTCATCTGTCTGTAAAAGAAAAATGATGATTAAGTAATTGAAGTATTTTTTACAACCAGTAGCTATTTAAAGAGAATCTAGACCACATTCAATACAAAATGCTAATTAGTATATAATTACGTCAGTATATTAAGTGTAACAATGATGTATGAACATTTTTATTTTTTACTCTTTTTTTGCTTCTTTATGATAACATATGTCACATAAGATGAAATACCAAACATATACATGTAGTCATGAACATACATGTGTACAAGCTTAAATAGTTGTAAATATAACTATAACTGTATAGTAATGTAAAAAGGTTGAAATTTTTCAAGGCAACAGAAAGGGGGGTGTAAATTTGTTAGAAGAAAACAACTATCATAAACATACATGTATTAAAGTGTAACCAATAACAACCGTTTAACACATGTATGAAGTTGAATCTTTTCTTAAAGTACTAAATTGAGGTCGGGTCCTGATACAAATGTGTATGAAATAAGTTATATATATTTCAGGAATGACTGTAATATTTTTTCTGTCTATGAAGAAATAACAATAAAATTATAGTTTTGGGGATTGGACAGGTGAAAGTCAAATGACTATCAAAAAATGATATTGTCACATGCTATATTTTAACATAGTGATTTTTATAATTAACAGGGGTGATAAAATTAGCATTATCATAGCTACTTTTTATGAAAACATTTATAAAACAAAGCAAAGAGAGGCACAATTTTCATAGACTATTCCCTTACCAAAAAGTGCTAACATGTTGCACATAAGTTGCACAAAAGATGCTCACGTTAGAAACTAACATGATTGCACACGAGTTTTTTAACATGCAAATTAGGTGAGCACTTTGTGAGCAAAAAAATTGCACATATGAAACTAACCTAATTTGCATGTTAAAAACCTCACGTGCAACTGCTCATATGAGCTTTTGTTTCACATGTGCATTGTATTAGATTGCTTATATGAGCAGTTAGTTGCTCACATGTTGCACACGTGAATATTATAGTTGACCAAAACAAAATGGCTGCTTTAAAAAAGGAATATTTTTCAAATTTAAATGAAAATCTTAAATAATTCAGTTGAAAATAAAATAACTGATACATCATGTTAAAAGAGTTATTCTTTAATTATTGTCAGTTAATTATGATTTTCATATCATTTTTTTTTTATTTTTTTATTTAAACAATAAGCATGATCATGACTTAAAACATAACTTTACATTATAAAACTTAAAATAAAGGGACTTGCAAGTTTTGTACACAATGAATGTCTTTGATTAATAAGTACTGTATTTCAAAAAGTTTAAAAAGGAAAAATTTATACATGTAGTACTTATTTTGAAGCAACCTGTATTATATATTCCCATAAAGGACTTAAAATTGTAATGTATTTCAAAATCCGACACAAAAATTAAAATAATGAAATAGAAATGATAACTTACAAATAATTAACCATAGCCACACTGGTTTTATCAGATTTCAACATTGCCTTTCTTCAAATAGCACAATATAGGACTTAACATTTTCCATATCCATCTACCTCCATTTATTGCATGCTTTTCATGAATTTGAATTTACAGGAAGTACACAGGAAGTACATGACTGGGCATGTCATTTTGAAAAAGCTCATATGAGCAATGATGTAGGTTAGTTTTGAATGGTTAGAAGAATGGAAAAACTTTTCAAAGTACAAAACTAACATAAAACTAACATGGATGATACTCCGTACCAGCAAGACCAACGCAGTCGGAGTAAAATGAAGGCAAAAAGACCGACAGACTCCAGTCTATAGAATAGGTAGCTATAGTCCGAGATATCCAGACAGGATAATCGGACTCTAAACACCCATATATCATCATCATGGATGATAAAAGCTCACCTGAGGTTTGAATTGCACATGTGAGCATTATGTTAGATTTTTTTGGGCACATATGAACTACCAAACTGCACATATGAGCAACCTGATTTGCATACAATTCTTACTTGCATCTCATATATGCTTCACATGTGAAACTTATGTGCTTTTGTTAGCAATTTCAGTACGGGTTACTTCCTCAAATAATTAGTTGCTTAAAAAAATTGTTTAAACTTTTCATTTTTATATGTTTTAGAAAATGAATTATGTAGAGTATCATAACCCTTTCCTCCATGGAATTTATTTTCTTACATACTTGATTTGCATATGATTTTTTTAATAAAAAAAAATCAGGTTTAAAGTATTAATGTATAATGAAAATGGAAATTTCATCAATGAAATTCAAATCAGATATTCTCATGAATATCCTTTTCATATTGGATACAATTTTTTAAAGTCTGATGCAGACATTTTGAAGTCAAAACATTTTAACTGAGGTCCTACACAGGCATCAAAAGGCGTCATTATGGAGTAAAGGGAGTGGCGTCAAAAAGCATAATTATTGAGAAAAGGGTTAAATACATTATACAAACATATACATTTGATTATGAACTGACTTTCATAGAATAAAAACTATGCTAATACAATAAAAGAATATCAAAATTAAAGGAGCTACACGTGTAGATGTCAATTCTTTTTTATCTTTCCATTAAGTTTGCAATTTTTTGCAAAATAAGGAATTTCTATTTTAAGCCTGAAGCTAATGTGCAAAACTTTTTATCTGTATGTGACTATCAGTGAGTGTATCTATTATCTAATGCTTAAACAAAAGTAAAAACAAGCTTCAATAAAAAAAAAAATAATAAAAAAGATAAGTTAAATGATCAGTTAAATAAACCTTGTCCCATGTTACTGTTCATTTCAAAGTTTGAACTACAAAAAGACTTGCATCTGTGTGTACCTGCCTAATGGCGTTTACTTTTTTATTTGAATTTTTTTTGTGGTGATTTTTTCTGTTTAGTATAAAGCAATGTTCATAGACAAGAGCTGTCTGATTTGTTCTGATATTTAAAATTTATTGAATGGTGTTCCCTACTACTAGAACAATTCAACAATTAAAAAGTCACCACCTATAAAGGTATCTATTGATGTGAGAGTTTGAATAGTTTAAACATATTTTATTGTTCAAAATGACAAATGGATTAGACACAAGTTTTACAACTTAGTATTTAGTCTTCTCCAAATGGACTTAATTAACTCCTCCAGCATTAATTAAATAAGTGTTTTTAACAAAGTTTCAATGAACAATTTTTTTTAGACACTATATAAAGGGAAGCAAATTTTGAGAATAAAACTCAATAAAATGTTCTTACCATTTGTGTCGAGACTTTTGTGTGAAAGTGATAAAATAGGGATTAAGCTTTGTATCTATTTGTGCAATAAATATAAATGACAAATGTAAACAAAAGCAACAGAGTAAATACAAAGTCAAGGGTTTGTTTACATATAAATCTACATGTACATTTAGGTCATGTTTTTTTATGTGTGTTTCCTACATCCATACCTCATCCTGATCAGATCCTTCATCGGAATCCTGTCAAATTGAATTCTAATAATATCAATAAACATACATAACATTGACATACAGAATGTTGGGACCAAAGTCATAGGCGGATCCAGGGGCCCCCCTTTGAGAGAAAAATTGGTTGATTATATAGGGAATCACTGATGCATGACTGGTGCAAACCACCCCCCCTTTTTAGATCAGTCAGTTGGCCCCCTTATGAAAAGTTCTGGATCTGCCACTGAAATTGTAAAAAACCTAGTGATTCATTTGTTAAATTCTGTAATGTCTGTAATACAAGTTACCAGGGGACTACAATTGTAATTTTGAAAATAAACTGAACTACTCGTCAGCAGTCCATATGTCCAAGCAGACACTTAAGCACTGGTCTACATGGGTAAAAAGAAGTATAGCTTTCTTACTTGTAATCTTATTTCTTTACCCAAGTTTACATACATGTAGCAGATAAGAAAATTGAATGAAAGAATATTATAATTTTAAAAATAGTAAAAAGGAGAATATTAAGCTGAAAAACTGTATACTGATCATGATCATATTAACACAACTGACAAGGTCTGTTTAGGGGATAAATCAGATGGGCCCAGATAGTCCTTTTGTTCAATCCAGAAACTATATATTTTATCTTACTGTCTTTAATTTTTTATCATAATAAATAAATTGTTCAAATAAGTGCCTATATTTGTTTGATGTTAGATAATCACGTTAATCATATGTAAAAAAAAAAAAGAGATGTTCCACTGAAAGTGCACATTACATACTGTTCGGACAACAACCCTAACAAGACTTTTTGTTTGTTCTCTGGTTATCATTTATAATTAATTTGTTTATATATCAAGAACCCATCATGTTCAATGGAACAATTTTATTAATTTGGGGTATCTTTTTTCACATTTAGTGTTGTACATGTATGTTTAAGGACATGGTATTTTTTATGTTATGCAGTCTTGAATGATATTTTACATTTATTGTTCTACTATGAATAAATTTCAGACACTTAAATATGCATTGATTATTTCATATTTTCGCTGAATTAGGTTAAAAAGGTTGCAATAAAATGGGCTTTTCTCTGGTGCTATAAAGTCTTACTTTTTGGCTCAAGTGTTCCATCAGTGCGTGAATTGTCCTCCTAACCCTGATAAAATTTTACAACTAACAGAAAAAAGTAACAATTAACCTTCTTTTAATGTCAAATTTTGTAGTCATGCTTTAAACAAACTACAAAATTTCTTAATTAATTGGCATGGCATGCAGATAAAAGAGGGGGGCAATAGGGGGTCCGTTAACATGTTAGCAACACCTCGATTTTGGAAAAAACAGCAAAAATGCTGATAACAGTTAACAAAGTGGGTAGAAAACAGTTAACAGCTCAAATTGATCTCAGATAACAGTTAAAAACACCTTGAAAAGGGCCATAACAGGTTAACACAAAAAGGTATTGTCCCCCCTCATAAAATTACCCAACAATCGCTTGAGTGTTCTAGAAATAGAAGAGTTGTCGTTTTTTTTCCTTTGACAATAAACAGATAAAAATTCTTAGTCAGAATGTACTGATCCCGTGTTAAAAATGTATATACATCAGATATTAGGTCTTTAGTTTAGGGAAAACAACTTGGTGTGAAATGAGATTTGAGGACCTGGTTACAACTGTTCTTTTGGCTTTAATACTGATACCTGGATTCGTTCTTGTTGTCTTAGTCGTGATTCTTTAAATGCTTTTGAACCCCCTGTGTTCAGTTCATAACGTAATGATGTTGACATGCTCATCGTGATGGAGAAAAATGTGTAACTACTGTTTCCAAAAAGAAAGCTTCTGTGGTTGCTATTGGAAAATTACATCCAAATTATACTATACGCTATAAAATATAGTTCTAAACAGTTTCATTATTCTGCTAAATCTGTAAAGCCAATCAAGTATTTTTTTTAAATTATACATTTTATATATTTAATTGATAGATATTCCGATAATTTTTCCACGAAAAAAAACCAAGTTTTAAAGAAGAAAACATGTTTGCGTATTAATATCATCCCAAATGATACGTCTCTAGACTTTTCATCCACTAGACACATAAAGTCCGTTCAGTTGAAATCAAAGTAAAAGTGCGGGAATCTTTCAAAGTACACTTTTGTATAGATCATTATAAGGTAAAAATTGAGGGATTCGGATTGAGCTAATATTATCAGACAGGTATATAAAACTGTAAACATATGACTTATACATATGTCTACAGTTTTATATATCTGTCTGATATATTAGCTCAAATATAATTGTACATGTAATATAATTATATTAATGGAGAACTACTAGTATTGTTTTACTGTGAATTCGTCTCGTTGTTGTTATTGGCGTTCTAATTCTTCTAACATACAAGCTTGTCTATAGTCTGGGGATTTCTGTTATTTTTGCTAACAATTTTTTTCCATATCCTATGTTAGGATCATTGTAAGAGGTTGAAAATTTCATATCTGAATATTTTTCGTTATCTGGAAAGTTACTTTTGACGATGGATCTTGATTGTTTCTGTGGGGCTTCTTTCTCCTGTATATGGATCACTCATGGGGTAAAAAATTGGAAAATTGTCGAAACTAATTTGACTTTTATGTATAGCCAACTTAAAAGGATTTAAATTCACAAACTTGTTATTTTGCAATAAACATTGCTGTTCCATGTCTTTTTAAAATAAGATTGAAAATCGTAAATGTTTAAGCAAGGATTTGTATAGTACTATACAAATCCTTGGTTTAAGTAAAATTCTATTTCGAATAACATCGCTAATCAACATTAATATAAAAAAAAATATAAAAAATGCAATGAACAGTATTCTTCTGACAGATACTTGGTTCTCTTTGAAAAATACTGGGTCATAACATATCTTAATTGCAGTCCCGAGTAATCTGAAGATATTTATATAGAGTTAAATGATCAGAAATGCACAATTATATATGTGTATAAATCTATATGTTTTAATACGACTGCAAATTTTTTTTTTAAAATTGGTCGTATATTGATACCACGTCGTCGTCTTCGTCGTCAGCGTCGCCGAAGACAAAAAAATCTATGGTTTCTGGATAATAACTTTTGTATTAGTAAATAGAAATCAATTAAATTTCAACACAAGGTTTATAACCACTAAAGAAAGGTTGGGATTGATGTTGGGTGTTATGGTCTCAACTGTTTAGGAATTAGGGACCAAAAAAGGGGGTCCAAATAAACATTTTTGTAGTTTCCAGTCATTAAGTGTATGAATCTCTCTGAAATTATACCACAAGTTTCCATACCACAAAGGGATGGTTATGATTTGCTTGGAGGGGTGGGTGGGGGGGAGGTGTTATGGCTCAAACCGTTAAGGAATTAGAGGCAAAAAGAGGGGAAAACAAGGGTTTCTCGGTTAATGGCCAATTAAGACAATTTGAAATCAGTGTAAGGAAGGTAATCGAAATATATTGAGGTAATCTAAACATGTTTGATTACCTCCCTTACACTGCTTTAAAATTATGTGTAAAGAAAAAAATTTCTCATATCAGATTTCAGAAATTAAAAAAAAAGTGGGGGATACATTTTTCTTTTCTTTTTCGGGTTGGGGTCAATATGCAACAACATATTGTATTGCACAAAATCAACAAATAAGGGGGATATTTTTTTTAATTTTTGGCGGGGGGCAATTCGCAACAGCGTAGGGTGCAATCAACAGTTTTTTTACTATGACGTCATATTTTGAGGGACCATGTATCATTGACCCTTAGTGGGGGGAATGTTAATAAAGATATTTGTATAAAACTAGATAAGGGACTTCCCTCCATGTCTATTTTTAGTCAGGGAATAACCCCTAGTTTTTTTTATACGAAACTGTTTATAGCACCCGTAGTGCAAAAGCAAAAAATTAAGTATAAAATCAAATTATATAACAAATTTTAAGTTCTTTGACTACAGTTATTCTGTGTCAGAAACCTATTATGTGTCAAATATTTAATTACATTCTAAATTCAGACCTGTATCAAGCGTGAATAGTGTAAAATTGAGAATGTCCATTTTTTTGTCCCAACGGTTCAGGGTTGGACCTCTGCGGTCGTATCCAGCTGCGTTCGGCGAAGCAATTTATTAATCACTTAAAGTATATACATATTTTAAAAGTTGTGAATATGATGAAACTGATCATCAAAATAAGTTTAAAATGATTTGGTGTGGAATAAATTTGTGGTAAATTGATCATACTTGATCATACTTCTTAATTTTCTTATTTCAATCAGTTTCCAATATTGTATACTGCCTTAATGATAACATGACTTTAATAACTGTTTAGCATTACCAATTATGGATTCGGTAATTTCCGGTAAAATAAACGAAGTTTACCGAATCTGAACCACCACCATCTCATCATACATCAAACATCATCATCCCCATCACCAATCATCATCTTCATCAACAAAAAACGTATACTGTTGTGACCACTGCATATAATGTTGTGACCACTTTATATAATGTTGTGACCACTGCATATAATGTTTGGACCACTGCGTATAATGTTGTGAGCACTTATTATAATGTTGTGACCACTGCATATAATGTTGTGACCACTGCATATAATGTTGAGAGCACTGCATATAATGGTCGATGAGCACTGCATATAATGGTGTGAGCACTGCATATAATGGTGTGAGCACTGCATATAATGATTTGAGCACTGCATATAATGTTGTGAGCACTGCATATAATGTTGTGAGCACTGCATATAATGTTGTGAGCACTGCATATAATGTTGTGAGCACTGCATATAATGATGTGAGCACTGCATATAATGTTGTGAGCACTGCATATAATGCTGATCATTAACATAAGGCAGTCATGGCGTTCCATACGAATCCCTCAATTTCTACCTTATTATGATCTATACAAAAGAGTACTTTGAAAGATTCCCACATATGTCTGAGATTATATTTACTATTTAATAATTTAGTTGATTTCAGCTATTATACCACAAATTCTTTCCTTTATAGAGAATAATGACTGCCTGATATTATCATCGAGAAAATATGCAAGATTTATCATCAATAAAAAAAAGTTATTTACCATACACAAAACTCATTCAAAAAGCATCTATACTGGGACATCCTTCATGCTTGTTTTTGTCCAAGATCTAGAATAATCAGTGACCGGAGAGAAAGAAAACGGTTATGAATGTTTTAGTTGGAACTGGTCTTCCAACAGTATATCTTATAAAATATGACTAGTAAGATATATATTTTAATACCAATTAAGGGCCTACAAGTTGTTTAAATTTGAACATATTCCATCAGAAGTTTTTTTTTTACTAACATACCTATTAAGTGTGAGTTAATTTGTTAGATATATTCAAAAAATTAGATATTGTCCAAAATGTTAAAAACTTCTAACAATTTCTTAACAAATGAGAACCAAGAAGTTATGTTAGATTTGTGAAGCTTTTGTCTGCATTTATAAGTGTCTTTCAACAGACTGAATTCAGTTTTAAGATTCAAATCTATACCAGTATTAAACAATTATTGACTTTACAATACCATAATGTATGGGAAAACTCCAGAGGGAAAACACCCCATATCCGATTATTCAGCAAAACTTACACTTATTTTGTGTACACCAATTGTGTATAAATTTTGAGAACTTGAAATTAAAGGAGTAGGTCCAGTAAGACCCCTTTTTGACCCCAAAATATAGCCGTTTTACAAAATTGTTAAATTGTAAACTTTTATTTATTTATTGGACAGTAGAATGCTTCTGCTACATAAATATGGGCTGTTTTTGACAATGCAATGCACATATATCGGGTATTAGCACCATTAAGTCATGCTAAATTACTGAAATCTTCACAATTCTAGCATTTTAGTTAAATTTTAGACGGATTTCGTGTAAAACGAAAGTGGCCGCATTCGTGTTCATCCTTAATATTGAAATTTAAGTTGTATTTGATGATAATACATAACACATATAAAGGTTGAGGATGAGCGGCCACTTTCATTTTTGACAAAAACCATCTGAAAAGTGACATTTTAGGCATATTTGGTAGATTTTTCATATTTGAGCTTGAATCGGATCGTTTTTAATGACTAAATCAGTTAAAATCTTTCACATAAACTAATTGAATCAAATAAAATAGACACTTAAAAGTGTTTAAAAAGTGGTCAAAATCTTTCGTCAGATGAACATGAAATTTGAGGCCAAAATTGGTTCTTACCGGACCTACTCCTTTCTAATATTTTCAAGATTTAATAAGGAGGATTTTGATGTATTACAGTTTATTGAATAGATGCACATTTATACCCCAATGGAGTTGAAGCCATACATAAATTAGCAAAATAGTTTTACAATACATAATAAAAAACAATAAAAGAGCAAAACATTATATACATATTACAAGAAACATTATAACCTCCCCATACCTCTGAATTATATATAACAGAATGGGTTTAAGGGTATGATCGAAAATATGTACTCATGGTTTTATTCCGGGAAACATTTATAAAATCCTTTCTTAGTTTATAATTAAGAATTGAATGCTTCTTTTTGTAACTTCATTAGGGTGTAAAATCGTTGACCAAAGTACATTTTGTATGAAGCGCGGAAGCGCGCGCTTCATTCTAAAAAATATGCGCACGGTCAACGCTTTTACAACCCTATGAAGTTACAAAAAGAAGCATTCGATACTTATAATTACATTTTTAGCTAGGATCATGAAAACACGATTTTTATCAAGTTTTTATTCAATTTACCTGTGCACTTTATTGTAGGATCTCGTGTCATCATGAAAGATAAATTTCATAGTGTAATGAAGTTGATTAAGGAATAACGCGAGGTTGCAGTTAGCCAATCAGAATAACGTATTATAATGAAACATACATCTAATGTAATTATTAGGCCTTATAAGAGCCTTACTATAGAGTTCAGTTTAAGCTAGAAGAAAACCTCTAGATGCAGTAAAGTGAACACCTAAGTAACTTATATACATATATGTTACTGCCGCGGTTGGAATAAAAGAAATATGTATCAATTTGAAATTGAATTAGAATTTGAATTTGAATTTGAATTTGAATTTGAATTTGAATTTTGATTTTAATTTAGGTTATTTTGAACCAAAAATAATTTAAGCACATTCAGGACGAAATAAAAATAAAAATCTGCAGTTAAAGATTTGTTTGCTATGGGTCGTTGGCTTTACATGTTTTGTAGACTGATTTCAAGCTCATAAGTTGCACAGCGTTACATTGCTGGGTATTCCAAGTGGTACCTTCGAACATGTTACGTACAGATTGAGAAACGTTACTCCATCACAAGTTGGATAATCGCTATTGAATAGATTCAAACGGATATGTTTCAATTGCCGTAACCACAATCACGTCCTATTTTCCTCGAGTGTGACATTAGTAGTTTGTACTTACACGACGGGTACCATTTGTGGAGCAGCATCTGCTCCCCTTTCAGAGGACCACAGATCACCCGCTTTTATTCTTTTCCTTTTTTCTTTTTTGGCATTTTGAGTATCAGTCTTAGTAAGTTTTTTATGCTGTGTTTTGTATATTGTACATTGTTATTTTGGCTTTTGTATCTTATCGGGTTTTTTTTTTTGCTGTTGTAATGACGTATTCAGTTTGTAAACGATCATAATGAGATTAAATAGCCCTTTTATGGTATCTTTAGCCTCTCCTTAACAATATAGTAATTAAAACATGTACAGTTGAAAAATCAAGATAACTTTGCACCTATTAAAAAAAAATCAGCGGCAGATAAAAAAAATCATTCAAAAACAGAATAACTGCACGACAACACCGACGAAAAACGAAAACCCAGTCGGGTTAACAAGTCCATAACACAAAAAAAACCCTGAACAGCAACTACATGCACGAAACCCGCTAAAGGGTTGAACCATGGTGCTTCGTATAAGGGTTACGATAGTAATTGGTAATATAAGTTGTAAATATATAAAAAGAGAAGAGGTGGTATGATTGCCAATGAGGCAACCTCCATAAGAGACCAAATGACACAAAAATTGACAACTATAGGTACGGCCTTCAACAATGAGCAAAGCCCATACCGCATAGTCAACTATAAAAGGCCCCGAAATGACAATGTAAACCAATTCAAACGAGAAAACTAACGGCCTAATTTATGTACAAAACATGAAGGAAAAACAAATCTGCAACACATAAACAAACGGCAACCACTGAATTACAGGCTCCTAACTTGGGACAGGCACATATACATACAGAATTTATAAGTATATTAAACATGTTTGAAACTGGAATTGCACTCAATGATTAATTAATCCACTAATTAAGGCTTCAATTAAGTCTTATCTCGGTGCTTTGTATCTTTTGTTTTAGGTCACCGTAATTGCACGTTTTTGTGTCTCGTAACGATCGTTTGAGTTAAGCCAGTTGCTTCTAATGTGTACGTTTTGTTCTCATGTTATGCTGTTAATCCATTGTCCATTTAAGGGGAGGTTTGAGCGCTCACTAACAAGTACACAGACACTTGTCACTTATTTTCCCGTACATATACCTTAATATAACGTGCTATATGAAGGTATAAAGGGAAAACACTTTGATTCAGAGACAAGTGCCTGTCACATTCTTAATGTACCTGTCTCAAGTCAAAAGCTTGTATGAGGGTTTGGATGGGGTTAAATGATTAAAGAATAATGCCCTTAAAATCCGTACATATACCTTAATATAACGTGCTATATGAAGGTATAAAGGGAAAACACTTTGATTCAGAGACAAGTGCCTGTCACATTCTTAATGTACCTGTCTCAAGTCAAAAGCTTGTATGAGGGTTTGGATGGGGTTAAATGATTAAAGAATAATGCCCTTAAAAATGAAGATTAGAGAATAACGGGCAAAAAAAAATGAAGATTAGAGAAATGTGGGGTCTAATTTTTTGAAGATTAGAGAAACTAGAGGCCCTAAAGAGCCTGTGTCGCTCACCTTGGTCTATGTGAATATTCAACAAAGGACACAGATGGATTCATGACAAAATTGTGTTTTAGTGATGGCGATGTGTTTGTAGATCTCAGTTACTTTACTGAACATTCTTGCTGCTTACAATTATCTCTATCTATAATGATTGGCCCAGTAGTTTCAGTGGAAAATGTCAGTAAAATTTACAAAGTTTATGAAAATTGTTAAAAATTGACTATAAAGGACAATAACCGGGTCACGCCACACATTTTTAAAACTAAATACCCAAATGATGATTGTGGCGAAGTTTGGTTTAATTTGGCCACGTATTATCAGAGGAGAAGATTTTTGTAAAAGATAACTAAGATTTACAAAAAATTGTTAAAAATTGACTATAAAGGGAAATAACTCCTAAAGGGGTCAATTGACCATTTCAATCATGTTGACTTATTTGTAAATCTTACTTTTCTGAACATTATTGCTGTTTACAGTTTATCTCTATCTATAATAATATTCAAGATAATAACCAAAAACAGCAAAATTTCCTTAAAATTACCAATTCAGGGGCAGCAACCACATAATGGGTTGTCCAATTCATCTGAAAAATCCAGGGCAGATTGATCTTGACCTGATTGACAATTTTACCTCATGTCAGATTTGCTCTAAATGCTTTGGTTTTTGAGTTATAAGCCAAAAACTGAATTTTACCCCTATGTTCTATTTTTAGCCGTGGCAGCCATCTTGGTTGGATGGCCAGATCACCGGACACATTTTTAAAACTAGATACCCCACAGATGATTGTGGTCACGTTTGGAATAATTTGGCCCAGTAGTTTCAGAGGAGAAGATTTTTGTAAAAGATTACTAAGATTTACGAAAAATGGTTAAAAATTGACTATAAAGGGAAATAACTCCAAAGGGGTCACTTGACCATTTTGGTCATGTTGACTTATTTGTAAATCTTACTTTGCTAAACATTATTGCTGTTTACAGTTTATCTCTATCTATAATAATATTCAAGATAATAAACAAATACAGTAAAATTTCCATAAAATTACCAATTCAGGGGCAGCAACCCAACAAAGGGTTGTCCGATTCATCTGAAAATGTCAGGGCAGATAGATCTTGACCTGATGAACAATTTAACCCGTATCAGATTTGCTCTAAATGCTTTGTTTTTTGAGTTATAAGCCAAAAACCACATTTTACCCCTATGTTCTATTTTTAGCCATGGCGGCCATCTTGGTTGGTTGACCGGGTCACCGGACACATTTTTTAAACTAGATACCCCAATGATGATTGTGGCCAAGTTTGGTTAAATTTGGCCCAGTAGTTTCAGAGGAGAAGATTTTTGTCAAAGTTAACGAAGGACGACGGACGACGGACGCCAAGTGATGGGAAAAGCTCACTTGGCCCTTCGGGCCAGGTGAGCTAAAAAGGGGTTAATTTTTGAAGATTAGAGAAAAAAGGGGTGAAAATGAAATGTTTACAGAATAAAGAGTGTTCTATGATTGTCAATGAGACAACTGATTCACAACCTCAGTTCACAACTATCCACCAAAAAACAGTATTACTTTCTTAGCAGAGGATGAAGGTATATAAGCATTTTTCGGATGTTAATACAATGAAAAAAGTTTAAACAAATATACAAGACTCATAAATTTAAACTGGAACAACCATAAAAACTGACAAAAAAAATATTAAAAAAAAAAGACATATTTTGAGATTTCCCCTACTATCACTCGAAGTACATCGGGCACTTTCTCTTTCGCTTGCTAAAAAGAGGTATTCCGACTGCTTACTTCCGGTTGATCCTGACCGGTATCATTTGTGTGTGGAAACATGATGGAGACAGATACTCAAGCTGATGCTGATGGAAGTAATTTGCGACAAGTTTCAACAGCAGTGCTGTTAATTGTCGGAGAGCCTGCTACAGCTGATCATAAAAATTTAATTCTTGGAGAAATAACCAAAGGTATTTAAAATTATAATTGATTGTGGATAGTTGATCGATGCCGGCTAAAATATTGTTTTGCTTTTATTTCCAGACATTTAATAGCTTAAACAATTATTATGAAATCTTTAAAAAGTAGCGCTTATCTTTTATTTTATTATTTTATCATTTCTGTCATTGTAGCCGGGCGATGAAGTCATTTTTGATCAATCAGTTTATCGGACATTTTCCGTGAGTCACCAGATGGTGCTTTGGGAATACATTATGTTAATTCATTGCGTCTGTCTGAATATATAAATCATGTTGCATGCTATAGTAATTGCAAAAAGATAACTGATTAAACTTTGTGTTTACATAGTAATCGAAAAGATCAACTAGGTCAATGACATTGTACACAATGACAACTTATTTTATGAATGAAGCTCACACCAGGTAATCCATCAAAATTCATATCTTGTGTGACTTCCTATAGAGTACATTAAATAAACTACTTAAAACTATATACACACAGACCTTGCTGAGATACTTTTTAATATTAATAAATCTGCTTTACAGCTTATTGACTGCCTAAAATTTTAATGCACTTGAAAAGTTATAAAAAAGATGTAACACCACTTTTTTCAAGATGTTGGACCATATTTGTTTAGACAACTTCATTTTCTAGATGATAAGGTCAAATTTGACTTTTAGTTTTTCTTACTGAACAACATCAAAGATAAAAAATTAAGAATAATTGTAACACTCTCTTTAAATAATACTTTGTTCATGTTGTTTTCTTAATGTCCAGTAGCAAGTATTTTATTATATTTGGGAAATAAAACTTTAACACATTAAAGACAACTTTTAGGGGCTGCCAAAATTTATTTGAGTTGATTTTAGTCTTGGGGATAGTTTTGGTAATTCTATTTGCCAAAATATCAGATAGAACTCTTCAGCCTCATCTTGGAATAAGGCAATCATGGAGATTGGCTAGGATAAAAAAAAATCTAGACCCATGCCTAGTTTAAATAGGAACCTGATTGTATTTCTAGGGACTACTATTGGTAATCCCCTAAAATCTAGAAACCCAGGTAGCTAGTTCAAAGGTATATTATCTGCAAGTGCAATCACTCCTATATTTTTCTTGTGATACTCAGCTTATTGTATGTGTATAATACAGTAAAACATACAGTTGATACATTGTTATTGTGTGTCAGACTTAAATGTTTAAAAAAACCAGATTGCATTCAACATGTTAAATCACAAAATTTTTGTAAAGTAATACACATTATGTAAACATGCGGAATGAGTCACTCAGAAAGGGAAATCATTCAAGTTACTTGGTTGGTGTGTACTTTATGACATAACATTTTAAAGCATTGATTTGACAGATGTGCAAAGTGCATGTTTCCATGAATTTATGGTTCATGTTTACTCATGCTGAAATATTGTTCAAATTAAAAAAATATATGAGACAGTAAGGTAAGAACTTAATAATTAGATTGGGTTTAAAAAAAAACAGTAAATTTATATACACATTTTCAAATCTTGTTTTAAAAGTTTGATTATATATAAAAGTTTAATTATAAATTGATAAACAATTCAAAATAGAAGTTTTTTTTATCAGTTTATTCATATCATATATGTGAAATTTAATAAATGCTGGTATATATAGTAAATAAAAGAGTACAAAGTAATTAAAAGAGTACATAGTAAATAAAAGAGTACATAGTTATTAAAAGAGTACATAGTTAATAAAAGAGTACATAGTTAATACAAGTACATCAGGGGCAGATTCAGCAGGAAAAAAAGGGGGGGGGGGGGGGGGTCCCAACCCTTGTTAAAGGAGGGTTCCAACTATATGTCCACATTCAAATGCATTGATTGTCAAAATAAACCCCCAAAACCCCCAACCCCACTTCTAGAGCTGCCACTGTACATAGTAAATAAAATACTGATGTGGTATGATGTGTCAATGAGACACATATCCAATAGAGTTTATATGACATGTCAGATGTCAATGTAGGATGACACAAGTCTCCAAAAGGGAATGCACTAAATAAAAAACATGTTATAGTTTAACTTATTTGTTTACATTCATGTTCATCAGGAATCATCATGTGTTATTTAGTGAAACTTCCTGTTTAAATTCTTTTAAAATAACCCAAAGGATAGGCATATGAATTTAGACTGGGTTTATAGTTCTAGATAGTTTGATTTCTGTGTGCACCTAAATTTAACCAACCAACAAAGTAAGGTTTCTCACCCAAAAATAAAGACAGTTGGGCAGGAAAAACAGACATATATATACTTTTGATTGAAGATATATAATGTTCTACATAATAACTTAGGCATCATACAATGTAATCAAGTGGATGACTTCAACAAAATAAAACATACATGTAGTATAGTAGGGTACAATGATTTCATTACATGTAGTTTAATAAAAAAAAAATCTGATATTTTTATCAAATTTGTTATTGCATGTTCATAGGGGAACACAGTCATATTGTTTAGAAGGGCATTAGTAATAAGGTCCATGTAGGACCATTTTCTATCGGGGAAACCCTGGAAGATAAAGTTACTTAAAATCAGCTGATTTTATACACATCAATTTTTCTTATAACAATGAAGCTATTTTTCACATGATTTTTGCATGGGTCTAATCAGAATTTCATATAATAGGTCATGTTTGAGTATGGAACTGGATAAAAGCGGTGAAGGTTCATTTTACAAAAAAAACAACTTGTGTGTCTAGTTTATCAGATGACCTTAGAAAACCTTAGTTGATCAAGATTAACCTTGTACATAAGCCTGTTTAAATACCTGCTCACCTTAGATCTTGAAACAACCAGGTATTTTAAAAGTATGGTTCATTCATTCATACATCTAGTCAAGACCTATATGATAAAGGGTCTCTAGAGTTCATATAATTTATTACAGACTAGGAATGTAAATAATGCATTACATTACTAAATTATATTTTGTTTGGTCAGTTTTGACATGGTCCCTCATGGGACTGTTTGTAAATATTGTAAATGTAAAGGTATTAAAGAAATTTATGGAATTCTCAGTTAGGATGATCACATGTTTTTTTCAATAGTTGTTTACATTAAATGAGGCTCAGTGACTACACTTTGACATAACATTGAAAAATGTTAGCTTGAGGGGTCTGTAAATTATTTAATGTGTGAGGTAATAGAATTCCTTGAAGAAAGTTTATACGGATGTGTAATGATTATGTGTAATGAACACCATATGTTTTTTCACACTATCACTTTCCTCTGGCTGTTTATCTTGTAACTGTCATTTCTACCATAGATGTAAGACCCACATCTATGATTCTACATACAAATGTATGTACAAACATCATTCTACCATAGATGTAAGACCCACATCTATGATTCTACATACAAATCTGTGTACAAACATCATTCTACCTTAGATGTAAGACCCACATCTAGGATTCTACATACAAATGTATGTACAAACATCATCGTCATGTTGCAAATAGAGAAACATTTTTTATGTGTATCAATTCTGCAAATGTATTTTACAAACTTAAAGTTATTTTTCCCACTATAGTATGTAATCAGTACTAGTTTTTTTGTACGTTTATTTTAATTCTGAAATCTATCTATCAGTTGAATCAGGTTCCTTTAAACTTCACATAAGTATGACATTGAAGGTTGGTGAACCATGATATCTTAAACAGTCTTGTAAAACCAAAATCTTTAAAAAAAAAAGTTACAACAAAAACCCTCTTTATAATTTTATTTAGTTACCCTTTCTATATTATTTAGTGGCAACCTTGTTACACTTAATGTAACTAATGCATTGGTTTAATAGGCAGATAATATTGATTATTTCATAATGTGTGGTAATTTAGAAATTACATGGTCACTGTAGACACCTATTGCCTAAAGACCCTTTCTATTGTGTCTGTAATTTCAATCTGTTCAACCCCTTGTGGATTTGTAATTGAGATATAATTAGTAAATGACCATATGTTAAGTTAATATTGATAATTCATAAGATACACCTCATTTCATATAAATGATTGAGGCATCTGGATGTTATGATAAGTCTGTCATAGAGAGAAAAGTTCATATGGTCAGCTTATTAAGAATTCAATTTCATTATCAATGGCATATTGGTTTTAAGAATATCTTGTGTGATCAGCAGCATATGGACCAACCATGCTCTTTGTCTATTGATCTAGTCTAGATAAATATTGCCAGATATAAGATAAAAAAAAAATGTAATTTGATGTCCTCTGTTTTAACCAACCCATTGAACAAGTCATTGATATACTTACAATACATATATTTTGCTCTTGGCTTTGTTTGTTGTTATAATTGAAATTTGTACATAACTAGTGTTAACTGCAGGTCATCATGTACTACAGACGTTTTGTTTTTTCTAAATTGAAATTTTTTTTGGGTATAAAGCTACTTTGTTTTTCTTGTAACATACATTTGTCTTTTATGTCAAAAATGCTGATAACTGGTAATTTTTTTTTAACTTAATTCTGTTCAATTACTGTACACAAAAAGCTGTACATCTGTTATCACCAAAAACTGTTATGAACTTAGAAGATTTTTATAAAAAAAATAAAGTTGTGGTTATTATGCTCACATAAATATATATCATACTTTTCAAATTAAGGGATTTTTGGAAGCCAAAATCAGTAATTGGTTTGGGGATGTAAGGTGGGTGGGTGGCTGCCAAACAGTGTTCGTTTTATTTTCATGAAAACACTAAATTTTTTCAAATGTAGATATTTTGTTTCCATACGATAATTTCCTGAACATGCCTTATCCATTTTTTTAGGAGATAAGGGATTTTGTGTTATTTATTAATAATTTTGACAAAATGTATAAGTCATACATTTTTACATGTACATGTAGCTTTATATTCTATCAAGCTTGTAATTAAAACATCTGATTTTTGTGAGCTGTTCAATACAGTAGGGATAGAAAAATCCAATTTATATTCAGAATAAAGTAGTAAATTTCAGGGGGTAATTGTTAATAATCATTATTTATAATAATTGTTGGATTCATTTATCTAATTGAATAAAAGCACTTAGCATAACCCAATTTACATACATGTCTGTAGGTCACATAAAATTGGTGAATATTAGAAAATCTGTTGTAGTTGTTCCAATACAACATTAGATATTGATTTCGTGTGCAAGACAGTGGTTATAATGTCTCTGGAATAGCTTCATCAGGTACAATTTGAGGAACTAAATTTTGGAAAGGAATTCTCTGACCAGAAGTGATTAAGATTTTTTGTCTAGTAATTAATTATTTCAAATGACTCCTCCTCTGGTTACTTGGTAAAATATCAGCATTTTCCTTCAAATTTTTAGAAGGAAGAAAATATATTGGATGGATAAAAATGCGACAACAATCTGAAGAAATATGTCAAAAGACATCAAGTTGCTACTAATTCCTTATATTTTATGATGAAAATTCAATTAAAATCGCCTAGTTTTACTGTCTAAAATGTGTCTGGTTGCCAGTGGTTGGACATAATTCACTCCTTTTTTATTTATTTCTTCTAAGGTTGATGCCTTGATTTCCAGAGGCAGATTTAGAAGGTTTTTCAGGGGGCCAAGCCCCCCCCCCCTTTTCTGGGAAAAAATAGGGAATCACTGAAGCAGGACTGGAGCGGGCCCCTTCTCAGGCAGTCAGTAGGCCCCCACTTATGAAAATTTCTGGATCCACCACGGATTTCATATGAACATTAAACATTTACAGCATATACATGTACCACATATAGATTCTGGCAGTAAATTCAGGCAACAGTAATTCAATTCTCATCAGATACAAATCAAGTTAACAAACAGAAACTTTTCTCTTAACAAATAAAAGTAAAACTGTTCCATTTTTCTAAGAAGCCCAATTTCCCCCCCCCCCCCATGATTCATTCTAATCGTCACCTGCCTCTGTTGTGTATGTTAGCATGATTAACCATCATGAACAAAGCATAATACCTGCAGTGGTAAAAACTTTATTGTTTATTGTCTTACAATCCCACTGAAGTTAGACTATAATTTCCATAAAGTGTTATTGTCAGCCATTGATATATCAAGTTATTCCTAATATTTCATTAGCTGGATCTCATGCGCATTCACCTGATATCCTCTCTTTTTAAAATTAATGTCAGAATTTCATTAAATCTGTAAGTTTTCTCTTTAATGACAAATGAGTATCATTTAATTGGTCTTTTGCATTCAGGAGAAAATCGTTTGATGAAACAGAATCCAGATTATATACATTGTTAAGATGTCTTATCGTACACCCACTCATATTGTGAGTACCTTGTCTTGTTTCTGTAATTAATCCATCATGTGGACTAGAAATTGAAAATTTTAATTTCATATTTTAACTTTCATTATCAAATGTTGATTTCTTTTGTTCTGAACTTTGATTTGACTGGTGCTTGGCAGCCACTTCCTGTTTATAGAAATTCTTAATTATTAAACCACTGAATATTCAGTTCTGCTAGTGCACATAAACATTGTCATCCTTTATTTCTTAGATATATGTTTTGATAAATCTTAAAGCTGTGGTTTTTCAAAAAGAGATTTAGAAGAGACATACATATAGCAAGGCACTGCATTAAACATGCTTCTTGTGTCCTGCACTGGGCTGAGTGGACTGTGAGCTAGAATTGTCTCAATATTGGTTCTGACAATATTGTAGGTACATTGTATATATATAAATAAGACATTAGACAACATCTGTGCCTATAGCTGATTGATACACCTGTGAAGCCTCTGTCCTGCAATACGTAGTCTGAGACTCTGAGTGGAGTCAGAGCTAGAAGTTCTCTCATTGTTGTTTCAGACAGTATTGAATGTATAAATAAGATATTAGACAACACCTGTGCCTATAGCTGATTGATACACCTGTGAAGCCTCTGTCCTGCAATACGTAGTCTGAGACTCTGAGTGGAGTCAGAGCTAGAAGTTCTCTCATTGTTGTTTCAGACAGTATTGAATGTATAAATAAGATATTAGACAACACCTGTGCCTATAGCTGATTGATACACCTGTGAAGCCTCTGTCCTGCACTAGCCTGCACTCTTTCCTGCACTAGTCTGAGACTCTGAGTGGAGTCAGAGCTAGAATTTCTCTCATTGTTGTTTCAGACAGTATTGAATGTATAAATAAGATATTAGACAACACCTGTGCCTATAGCTGATTGATACACCTGTGTAGCCTCTGTCAATCTTTCCCTCATTATTGGCAACCTTCCTGTTGGAATGATCAATCTATTGTAGCATACTCAATGTATGTTTTAAGGCTTAAAGACATTTCCTATTAGATTTATAGACAAAACATGATCTTGTTTCAGGACTTTCAATTTTTCCTGGAAATTTATGACTAAATTTTAATGGTATTTTAAGTGCTAGCAGAATTTTCTTTTTGTTTCAGTTTTAAGAACACAATTGTCTTAATACTGTTGTTATTCTTATGTCATTTTCACAGAGCTGGAGATCTGCAGTGCTGATTTCAAGGGATTATGTGTTTTAGAGTGAAATGCTGTATTTTACAATGTACATGTATATTTTATAATGTACAAAAAACAATAGAAACTCAAATTGAATGCCATTAAATTGATCATAAACAGGAAATATGCAGTGTGGCAGTTTGGAAACCAAGGTTATCTTCCTGTTCCCAGTCTATACACTACTCTGCTTGATATTCTGTCTTTGACCTGGAAATATGTAGAGCATGTGGAAGTTTGAAATCTCTGTTTTTATTCATGTTTACTTGTTTCTATTATGCCCCCTGCCAAAGCAAAGGGACATTAAGGTTACCCTGGTCAGTTTTAGAGTTATGCCCCTTTTTAAGAAAAATAGCTGAATTTTTTAATTCTGTTATCTAACCAATTGTATCTAACTGAAGTTAGCCTCAACCAAATGTTATGAAACTTATACACAATGCCCATTACCACAAAATATAGATCAATTGAATGTTGGTTTGTTTTCACTTTATACTTAACTGTAAAGTTCTAGAGTTGTGCCTCTGTACAAATGGAAAATTTGTTGTGTACCTTTATAACTTTCTTTGATATTTCAAATTGTCATTGATACATGTATGTGACAATCAACCCTTCTTATGAGGTTTTTGTCCGAGCATAAGCACATGAAAATGTTTGTTGGTTAAACTAGATCACCCCCCCCCCCCCCTTTTAATGTCTGTCAGTCAAAATTTGAACCTAATTTTGGATGTATAAATAGATATATGTTTTGTCTACTTGGTTCTTCTTGCTTATGAAAATCTTTTAAATAGTCTGGGGCTTGTCTGAGTTAATTAAAACTTTCTTGTTGAAAGTCACTTTAGACAACACTTCTGTAGATAATTACATGGTGAAAGAGAAAGTTTAAAACATTTTATCTGATGGTAGCTATTGATTGATGGTTGTACAATGTCAGTTTCCATCAAAGTCACTCAAGTTAGAAAAAAAGCATAAATTTGATCTAAGGTTAGATAGTAAATGTTCATGTAAGAAACAGTTACTTTTTAAAACAGGAATGAGATATGGGTATACATCCACACCAAAATAAAATGAAAACCAGAAATTTTATAATAATTTTATAATAATTTGTAAAAATATACCATTCAGCATCCCTAAAT
The DNA here is from genome assembly GCF_963676685.1 of Mytilus edulis. Lineage (NCBI taxonomy): Eukaryota > Metazoa > Mollusca > Bivalvia > Mytilida > Mytilidae > Mytilus > Mytilus edulis. The sequence goes on from NC_092347.1 coordinate 97,924,279, forward strand.
TCCCCTAAAGATCTGTAAAGATGGGGAAACTACTAAATAGATGAAAAGAAAGAACCTGAATGAATGCCCTTAAACAGATGATGGTAAACTTAATAGAAGAGATTTTTGTTTTGTTTTTGCCTCAAGTGCATCATATTCAGAAGATGAAGTGTGTACCAAAGTTGTTCCATACTATCTGGGTCAGCATCACACAACTATAAACCTGAATGATTCAATGCCTTGTTGCATATTGTCTCAATTACAAACTCAATACAACCATCTATCTGTTTTCATTGAGTAATATTAAGAGTCTGAAGCTTTTGATCTTTATTAAAAGTGATAGTAAAAATTTGTAAGAAGGAAACATAAAACAACATGGCATATGGTATATGAAATATTGGCAAAAATTAGGTACACGTAAGTGCACCAGAATAAAAATAAATTATGTAATTAAAAAGTGAAAATCGTAAGTATGCTGTTGTTTTGGTTTTATTGGAATAGATCCATGACATGTGCATTTAGTTTAATGTTGTAGAAAATTTTGGCTTTACTTCAGCTTTGTTAAGTTGGTACAGGAAGAGGGATTGCTAACAAGACTACGGTTTGGCTTCTGATTTTAATTGTCTGGAGTTAACATGGAGCTTAGTCACCATCAGATGAATATTACAGAGGTTCTGGCTTGTGTCACTGGCAAAACCTCAATATTCTAAAACTGACACATGTAACAGTCTTCAGTGTTTTAACTAAGATTTAGTTTCGAAATATGATTTTGTCAAACTATCATACCAAGGCTCCTGACATTACCTGGGGTTCCATAGATTTGTTGGGGTTTGTGTTGATCAGTCTTCAGTTGTTTTATGTACTGTAATTTCCAATGTATTAGTCAATGTGTTTTTTTCTTCTGAAAGTTGACAGGGTCATCTTATACTCCGGTTCGTATTATAAAAGACTTTTTTTTCAGAAATACCGGTAGGTAATGATAGTGTATGAATTGTAGCGCTTTGTTTGTCTTTTTGTCATTTTTTGTCTTTTTTTTCTGACATGGTAACTTTTGATGTTGTTGATTTTTCTTCTACTTTTGAAATTTTTATTGTTTTTTAGTTATTTTCTGCCTCTTTATTGTGATATGGTTCAGGAATTACAAATGGCCATGTTTTGTATACATCTTGTAAAGGAGTACTTCAGTTTCATTTTGTCTGGTAAACAACCATCTTCCACTGAACCAGACTATATGTTTTACTACAACTGATGCATGTGGGTTTACATTGGTTTGTCTGTAGTCTTATATCATTAATTCTAGTCATTTATTCCTGCAATAATGAGCCATTTACCAAGTAAACCACATTTTACTGGACATTGGGTAGTGTCAGACATTCTACATAATGACAGGTATAAACTTGTCTAAAGAGATTGAGTGCCATAGTTTTTAGTTTAAACATATTTATTTATAGTGGATTGGGAAACAAGTTTTGCAACTTATATTAATCTCTTTCCTCTTTGCGGGTGCGATTGCTGCCTTGTAGCAGCATTAGCCTAACTCTTTTTTCGAAATCTACAAGGGTGTCTTTAACGTGCAAGAGATATGGCTCTCTCTTAACACGGGTCAGCCATTTATCGTCCCCTTCCGACGGACTATCATCGTGAGTGCCATATATATCTTAGAATACATCCCAAGGGTTTTGGATCCTCTGAATAACAATATATTAACTGCTGCATATAAGAAGATGATGTTTTGCACTGCTGGCTTGCAAATTGCTTTTATCTTTCAAAATTACTCTCTGTATTAAATTTCCAGGAACAAACTGTTGAACAGGAGGAAAACATGTAAGAGAATGTTTAACTAATTGTCAATACATGTACCTACATTGAAGATTGATGGAACATGAGAGATTATAACATTAATCTTCACTGTCACAAAGTTGAAGGAAGTGGCTTACATTTGTACCTTAGTAAGAATATAAAAGTGATTTACAAGAGACAAAATCTTAGCAGTGTTTGAATTTCATATAATTGCATTCTTAACAAATATAATAGATAGTTTAATAGATAACTATTTGTTTATCAAGGTAGCTTTCAGTTTTACACAAACATGTTAAAACTTTAAAAGATTTGGCAAGAAATCTTGTTCAAAAAGTGAGTGTAATTGTTTGGCAAATTTTCTGACAAGTTTTGCACCGATCCTTAAATACATGTATGTTGAATCATCCGTAGATTGCAGGACAGAGGTATATGTAAATACCTGTTGTGATATGTTCAAGGATAAAAAAATAAGGAAATTCCATTTTGAGTCACCCGATAAATTAAGATTATTTGTAAATCAAATCACTTGATGACACTATGTAAGAGGACAGAAAGTTGCTGATTACACAACATAAAGTTATTTGGTAGACCTCACATATACTTTGACCTGTCACTATTATATAAGACGGTCTGACACTCAATATGACACTCATAACACAGGCACTCGTCTCACAAGTTTTTTTCCCAATATACCTTTATATAAGGTGTTATATAAAGGTATATAGGAAATTTTTTTTTCTGAGACGAGTGCCTGTGACTCATAAATGCCATCCAACTAAATATTTAAGACTTGTCAGTCTGGCTTTATGTCCTTCTGTATACATGTTTTCAGCCTTAATTCAAAGGTCATCTCTCTTATGAGATCAGTTTCTGAGCTGTCAAGAGCTTGACCATTATATATAGATTTAACTGTAAACAGTAACACTGACTATCATGATGGTGGAAGTCGGATGAAAGTTATAATTCAAAGTTTTCTTGTATATGAAAAAGAATGCAAGAAGATACAATGGAAAAAAATCACAGCCGTTATTTGTCTTTGTGTCTATTGATGTGGTTCCCAAAAAGTCAATAATCGAATCAAGCTAACAATATCTGAGGGATAATAATATCATTAGAGAATATTTATTGACTTGTAGAAAAATGTCACATATAAGGGTAAATCAGAAGTCAATAATTCTTTATCAGGGCATCCAGGTTTTGACTTGTAGAAATAACATTAATAGGATCTAATCTAAATGTCAGTTTTATGGCAAATCTTTTAATGAAAAAAAATGAGAATTACATGTATTTGCTGTTAATAAAACTTATCCATGTGCTAGCCTCACCACTTGATTTAAGCCTGTTAAACATCTATGATAGATGCTAACAGATTTTGGGCCCTTTTGGTCTTTTGACCATGGTTTAATTCGACTGATTTGTTGTAAAGTATTTAACTTTTCCATGGTAACAATTTAAGTAGCATCTCTTCCTGTCATTGATCTGTGCTACTTGAGTTAATGTAGCTGTCCATAGCAAAGAGATTATAAAGACTGAATTATTTGGGTTATGTTATAAGAAACCATACATTTGGAAAGTCAAACACCTATATGTTCCTTTTTATACGACCGCAAATTTTGAAAAAATTTTCGTCGTATATTGCTATCACGTTGGCGTCGGCGGCGTCGTCGTCGTCGTCCGGCGTCCGAATACTTTTAGTTTTCGCACTCTAACTTTAGTAAAAGTGAATGGAAATCTATGAAATTTTAACACAAGGTTTATGACCACAAAAGGAAGGTTGGTATTGATTTTGGGAGTTTTGGTCCCAACATTTTAGGAATTAGGGGCCAAAAAGGGCCCAAATAAGCATTATTCTTGGTTTTCGCACAATAACATTAGTTTAAGTAAATAGAAATCAATGAAATTTAAACACAATGTTAATGACTACAAAAGGAAGGTTGGTATTGATTTTGGGAGTTGAGGTCCCAACAGTTTAGGAATTAGGGGCCAAAAAGGGACCCAAATAAGCATTTTTCTTGGTTTTCGCACCATAACGTTAGTATAAGTAAATAGAAATCTATGAAATTTAAACACAAGGTTTATGACCATAAAAGAAAGGTTGGGTTTGATTTTGGGAGTTTTGGTCCCAACATAATAAGGGGCCCAAAGGGTCCAAAATTAAACTTTTGTTTGATTTCATCAAAATTGAATAATTGGGGTTCTTTGATATGCTGAATCTAACTGTCATGACTGTGTATGTAGATTCTTAACTTTTGGTCCCGTTTTCAAATTGGTCTACATTAAGGTCCAAAGGGTCCTAAATTAAACTTAGTTTGATTTTGACAAAAAATGAATCAGTTAGGTTCTTTGATATGCTGAATCTAAAAATGTACTTAGATTCTTGATTATTGGCCCAGTTTTCAAGTTGGTCCAAATCGGGGTCCAAAATTAAACTTTGTTTGATTTCATCAAAAATTGAATAAATGGGGTTCTTTGATATTCCAAATCTAACTGTGTATGTAGATTCTTCATTTTTGGTCCTGTTTTCAAATTGGTCTACACTAAAGTCCAAAGGGTCCAAAATTAAACTTAGTCTGATTTTAACAAAAATTGAAATCTTGAAGTTCTTTGATATGCTGAATCCAAAAATGTACTTAGATTTTTTATTATGGGCCCAGTTTTCAAGTTGGTCCAAATCAGGATCTAAAATTATTATATTAAGTATTGTGTAATAGCAAGTCTTTTCAATTGCACAGTATTGCGCAATGGCAAGAAATATCTAATTGCACAATATTGTGAAATATCAAATTTTTTTTTAATTAGAGTTATCTTTCTTTGTCCAGAATAGTAAGCAAGAAATATGTAATTGCAAAATATTGTGCAATAGCAAGATTTTTTTTAATTGGAGTTATCTTTCTTTGTCCAGAATCAACTTAAATCTTTGTTATATACAATATACAATGTATATTCACTTTTTACTACCAACTGATAAATTAAAATAATCTTTACCATTCAGTGATAACAAGCAGTTTTTTTACATCTTAATATTTTATGATGTATTTAAATGAGTAGTTATTGTTGCAAACTCCATTAGAAATTTTAATTGAGATTAGTTTTGGAATAAGGGAAAGGGGGATGTGATTAAAAAAATTGGGTTCAATTTTTCTCATTTGAAATTTCATAAATAAAAAAGAAAATTTCTTCAAACATTTTTTTGAGAGGATTAATATTCAACAGCATAGTGAATTGCTCTAAGAGAAACAAAAATTTTAAGTTCATTAGAACACATTCATTCTGTGTCAGAAACCTATGCTGTGTCAACTATTTAATCACAATCCAAATTTAAAGCTGAATCCAGCTTGAATGTTGTGTCCATACTTGCCCTAACCGTTCAGGGTTCAACCTCTGCGGTCGTATAAAGCTACGCCCTGCGGAGCATCTGGTTGAGAGTTGTAATGTGACCTATAGTTGTTTTAAAACTTCTACATCATTTTGTGGAGAGGTGTTTTATTGGTAATCATACCACATCTTCTTATTTTTACTTACAAGATATTAAGTAAAGACATCGTTACAACACAGACTTTTAGTTTGAAGAAGAACTACAAAGTTTTAAACTATTATAAGACCTAAAGTTGAATATTTCCATAGCTATGTGATATGGCACATTTTGCTTATGGACAATTGAAAAGTTGATGCACAAATACCCCATAACAATTTAACAGTACTGTCCGACAGATTCATATAAACAGTGTATTTATTAAATATATATACAAATGTGTTTAGTATAAGCAAAATTATATATTTGAATAAACAGAAAGTTTCAGCAAGTGGTAGGTGGTAGAGAGTATCAAAAGTTCAAATCTTCACACATTGCTGATATTTGTAAGAGGTTAATTCTATGGAGATAATGAAGGTTAATTTCTGATAGTGAATATTGTTCTTTCAATCTTGTCTGATTCAGAAGAGGAAAAAAAACATTGTTTCTATAATAGATTATCGACCAGTGCTTTCTGGACCAATTTCTTTAGGGAAATATAATACTTTATATAATTACTGTATTATTGAGCATAAGAGAGGGACTCTAAGAAATAGTAGTTATATATGCATTTAGACAATGTTCATTACAAGTCATTTGGGATGGCTGGTATAAGTTTCAATTCATTTAAATTTTAGTTGATGTATTGTACTGTTTCATTTCATCACACATCAGTATGATAGGGTTTTCATTTTGTATGCATGCAAACATTCCTTGATTGAACCTAAAATCCAAGAAATATAAAATATTTACCATAGTGTAAAAAAAAACCTAGTTTAGGGGAAGCTTTAGCCATACATGCATCTTTTAAAGTACCAACATTTTTTGGTCTGTATAATTACAATTTACATGCATGTATATCTAGCAGTGTTACTGATGATATAACTTGATTGAATCTAAAATCCACAGTTGATATTAAATATTTACCAGTGTAAAAAAGCTAGTATAATCATACATCTTTTATAGAAAAACCTGCTTGTTTTGACAATGTGTTACTGTATGTTGAGGAAGTGATAGCTCTGTGAAGCACATATGCATACATGTGGTTTTACTTGAGAGTGATTGACACTTCACCTTATTAAAGTTCAGGGGAACTCTTAGGTTGTTGTTTTCATTGTCTGGGCATACAATGAGACATAACTAATATTATAAGATGTGGTAACAATGTAAATATAGATCTGACATGTTAAATGAAGATTCATCTTGTGAATAAGAAATGGTTGATGCATCCAACATTTCATGATCAGAAATTATGTATGTGTTTGTGGTGTGACATTTCTATCAAGTTGTAATTGGAATTAAAAATGACTTTTTTTAGGGGAAAATCAAAATTCTCTATATACTTGTATAAATGGAATAATTAATCGAAGAATTCAAATAGAGATGGCCCAACCACAAATTAATTCATGTATGCACATAGTGCATGACTTAATTATCAGTGCTGTTCGGTCACAAGTTGAATATTATTTGATATTTGAATTCTTTGAATTATACATATAGAAAGGTAGCAAAACCTAAATTATATATATAAGAAGATGGCAGTCTTTTTAAAACTCCTTGAAATTTATGAATCATAGACACAATTTTCTATATATGGCTATTGTAATACATTTATAAAGCAATATATAGAACATTATTCATAAAAAAAACTATGTGCTACAACTATACTAAGAAAGAAGTATTGATTATGGGAACATGTTGGATGTAGATATTACAGAAACCTGTTACTTATTTACACATTCCTTAAATATTTAAAAAGTAAACTCTGTATAACGAGACTACTGAGTCTCAAGGCAATATATTTAGTTGGGTTTTTTTTTGGGCAATCATAGTTTTATCCACACAGAATTATTGTATTAGGCCAACTAAAATTAATTAGTAGATTTTCATCCAAATTTTTGAAAAAAATGGGGCGGGTGGGAGGATTTTATTTTTTAAATTTTATTTCATAAGAAACCCTCTAGTGACGAGTTCTTTATACCGCAGGGGTATAAACAAGTGTAAAATAAGCTAATATATCATGTATATTGTATATACATGTATAAGGAATCGTTCATAAATTTTCAAACTCTTTAAAAATAAATATCTCTGATAGGCAACCACAATTGACTGTTTTACATGTAATTGCCACTTTAGAAACCTATCTATAGTAAACATCAAAAACATGGAGAAAATTAATGCTCTCTTCAGTTGGACTATTCCTACACCAAATTTATTTTGCTTTCTAAGCGATGGTTTGAAGTTCCCATAAAATTAAGTAAACTTGTACAAATATATGCAATACAAGTATTATGAGTACAGAATTAAATGAAAACTCCAACAATGTTGAAAGTAATCGGGTTGGTGCTTAAGCAAGATGCAAATACAATTATGATGTAAAACATGAACTGAACCAAAAAGAAGTTGTTGTTTAATGACTATATTGAGGGTATTGGGACAGAGGGTGTTTGCTGTTTGTCAACAAAAAACAACAGCCATGGGTATTAAAATTTAAGGAATTGCTATAATATTAATGTTTGTCGATCCTTGTTTTAGCTCAATATACGGTCATCAATCTAACAAGTTCGTGCTGGTGTCAATTCCTTATAATTTCTATAATCCTGACATGTTTTTTGTACCAATGTCTTCAACGATTCTTGTGCTTTCGATATCATTGAATTCATAGTCCAAATTTCCTGACACAAAGTCATTGTATAAATGATCATAAATAAAAAAATAAAAAAACGGTTTTCTAATGTGACATTTCGCGATTTGCGTTCTTGGACACAGCGTTCAACTCGTATAAACCCGAATATTTCATGCCCTTCTCGTAAACTATCTCTATTCTCGGTACATGATGTTGACATCATAGAGCTGCAGAATATGTCGACTTAATCATTTTCGTTAGATTACTTTTCAAGTTTCAAGTTTCAAGTTTTTATTTCTCAAGACCCTTAACCAGGGTATGTGAACAAATACAATTGAATACAATTTAACACAATATAACAAAATAGGTTGATTAAATGAACAAGTTAACATATATACATGATATACATTTCCAAATATATGGAAGACGAACATATTATATAAACAGTAACTTCAATCATTTTACTAAAGAAAGTATGATTTTACAAAATTTTGCAGCTTTGAATATTACCTTATAATTGTCTGAGTTAAACAAAGCATGAAATTTATCAACATTTGGATTTGTAGTGAATTCTTTTGGCAATAACATTTTCCTCTCGTTTTTGAAATAAGAACATTGGAATAAATAATGAAATTCATCACCTAATGAGTTACAGTCACAAATATCACAAATTCTATCATCTCTTGCTATTCCCCAAAACCTGCCCTTTTCAACTGGCAGTTTATTATTAACACATCTAAAATTACATAAAGATTTCCTTAAATCTGTAGGAAGTTCTATTAAATATTTTTCAAAACAATGCTTTCTTTTAAAAATTCTATAATTGAGACATTTAGGTGATTCATACACAGTAGCACACCATTTCTGCTTAAATTGGTCACATAACCTTTGCTTTACAATCTTAGCTAGGTTGACAGATTTAGACACATTTTGAGTTAACCAATATTCAGAACAACCACTTTCATTTAGAGTATTTTCAACACAACGTATCCATTCTGAATGGTACATATTTCTGTTATGCATGGTGTATAACAATTTATACAAAATAGATGAAATCTTATCTTGCTTACTACACATGAATCTTTTCCATAGACCAATCATCCTACTTTTAATAAATACATCAATAGGATATCTACCTAGTTCTCCATATATAATACAATTTGGAGTTGACTTCTTAACATTTAAAATAATCTTATAAAATTGTAAGAATAAAGATTCAACAGTATTATTGTTACTATAACCCCACACTTCACACCCATATAACAATATAGGTGCTACCATTGTGTCAAACATTTGTAATTGCAAATCAATAGGCAATCCTAGACTTCTACATTTTCTTAACATACTGTACATGGCTTTTCTACCTTGTTCTAACAATTTATTCTGGTTATTTTTAAAGGAACCGTTATACATAAATATAATACCTAAATAAGCAAAATCATCAACAATATTCAAAACTTCCCCATTCAGTGTAAATACAGGTTTATCAGGGGATTTACGTTTCCTAAATACAACAACTTTTGTTTTTGTAGCATTAATTTCAAGTTTCCAAGTCTTACAATATAAATACATGGAATTAAGTGCAGCTTGTAACTCAGCCTTAGATTCAGCAAGTATAACAGTGTCATCAGCATATAATAATAGATACAATCTTAAATAGACAGAAATTTCATCAGTATCAAGAGCAGTATGAACAGCATTACAAACATCTGACAACCCATCATATGCATTAGATACAAACTGGACTAAATCATTAAGAAACAGCGAAAAAAGTACAGGCGACAGGTTTTCTCCCTGTCTAACACCAACATTACTTTGAAAATAATCTGACATTTGACTACCCTGTCGTACACAAGATTTAGCATTTTCATACATAGCATGTACAATATTAAACATTTTACCATCAATACAGTTTTGCAGTAACTTATTCCATAAAGCTGTTCTATTAATGGAGTCAAAAGCCTTGCGATAATCAATAAAGGCACAATATAGTGGTTTATTCTTGTGTAAGTACAAATCAATTAAACATTTAAGATTGAATATATGATCATAAGTTCCATAATTCTTTCTAAAACCTGCCTGTTCTTCACAGAGAACATTCATATTTTCAAGATAAACATTAAGTCTGTTATTTAGTACAGCTGTAAAAAGTTTACCATAACAACTAAGTATTGTAATCCCCCTGTAATTGTCAGGGTTAGTGACATCACCTTTGTTTTTATAAATTGGACATATAACACCAATCGACCATAAGTCTGGCACAATACCAGCTTCAAAAATAATATTAAACAGCTTCACAAATATAGGAAGCATTTTATGGCTTGAATACTTTAAAAATTCATTCAAAATTAAATCTGTACCACATGATTTGTTATTTTTCAAATTCTTAATTGCATTTTCAACCTCTTTTTCGGTGATAACAGCATTTACATTAATATTCAGATTAGTAACAGTATTTCTATCAACATCTACAAAATCACAATCATTGTCCTCTTGTGTATTACTTAACTTCTTAAAATGCTCAAAAAAACATTCATTCGACACTTTTTCAAGTACCTTATTTTTACCATTACAATTTCCTGACCTATTTAACAATGTCCAGTAAGACTTTGGATCATTCAGACTAAGATTTCGGAGTTTCTTGACAAAGTTTCGTCTATACTCATTATATTGACAATTCAATACCTTTTTATAATTTTTACTACATCTGACTAAGTTATTCATGCTATCAACAGTTTTGACACGCCAATTATAACATTTGGCTTTGTGATAATCACTCCTTTTTCTTTTACTTTCGAAGAAATACAAAACCGAAATATAAAACAGGAAGTTTTGAATGAAACGAACATATCGATGTTTACCGGTAACGGACATGAACAAAATCCGGAAATCGTAATTTTTCCAAAATAAAAAAAATCGGGGCGGGACGATTTCAGAGGGGCGGGCGGGGATGAAAATCTATCAATTAATTTTAATTGGCCTTATAGGTCATATGGGGTTCTAGTGGTAATTTATTTGTTAATTGTCAAGGTCAGAAAGCAACAGTAGTAATGTATCCTATAGTAACTTCTTAGTTAAATGTACAAGTATCACTGTTTCCCAAATTTTGTAATTGGTAGACTTTGTCAAATTAGTATAGATCAAGAATACTGTAAAAATCTCAAACCTTTAATTATAATAAACTTCTTTGTTCAAAAAAATTGTGCCCAATATATAATTCCAAAGCAAACTTTTAAATTGAAGGTATTCTATGTAAGGTTTCATTTCATATCCTAAGTGAATAGTTTTCACTTTTCATTTATATGTCTTGTCAAAAGCAATAATTGTAGGTTTCCTTGAGCAGAGAGACGGTTGGATTAAGGGTAGGGTTGGGATAATCTTTAGTAAACAAAGTGAAAGAAAAAGGAAAAGATTTAGCTTTGAAATATTTGAAATTAAGCAGATGGATTTGTAGTGCATGTAATTGGTTGTAAGTAACAAAATATAAAAACCAATAACTTCCCATTAGTAACAACAAAAACCACATTTGTTTAACTGTGGTGATGAATTTTGTCATTTTCCTCATCCAGAAAGGATGTGTATTCTAAAGTGGTCATAATTGGATTACTTAAGAGTCTTCCGTTTTATAATAGTAGTTTTCCCCACACATGTTTAATGAAGGCTTTTCCACTAATGACAATGTTTAGCACCATGTTATATATATATATGAATCTGTTTAGTAGGTCATACAAAGAAATTGTTTTTCTGCTTCATTTGGTATTTTTATACAACCGCAAGACATTTGGTTTTCGCACTATAACTTTAGTATAAGTAAATAGAAATCTATGAAATTTAAACACAAGGTTTATGACCATAAAAGGAAGGTTGGGATTGATTTTTGGAGTTTTGGTCCCAACAGTTTAGGAATCAGGGGCCAAAAAGGGCCCAAATAAGCATTTTTCTTGGTTTTTCGCACAATAACTTTAGTACATGTATAGGTAAACAGAAATCTATGAAATTTTAACATAAGGTTGATGACCACAAAAGGAAGGTTGGGATTGATTTTGGGAGTTTTGGTGCCAACAGTTTAGGAATTAGGGGCCAAAAAAAGGTCCCAAATAAGCATTTTTCTTGGTTTTTGGACATTAACTTTAGTATAAGTAAATAGAAATCTATGAAATTTTAATACAAGGTTTATGACCACAAAAGGAAGGTTGAAGATGATTTTGGGAGTTTTGGTCCCAACAGTTTAGGAATTAGGGGCCAAATGGGTCCAAAATTTAACTTTGTTTGATTTCATTAAAAAATGAATTATTGGGGTTCTTTGATATGCCAAATCTAACCGTGTATTTAGATTCTTAATTTTTGGTCCTGTTTTCAAATTGGTCTACATTAAGGTCCAAAGGGTCCAAAATTAAACTTAGTTTGATTTAAACAAAAATTGAATTCTTGGGCTTCTTTGATATGCTAAATCTAAACATGTACTTAGATTTTTAACCGGATTTTTGTGACAAAAATGTCGGTTATTGATTTGGGGATGTACGGCGGGCGGGCGGGCGGGTGGGCGGCAATCAAATGTTGTCCCTGCATTAACTCATGAACCATTCAACCAAAGCTTTTAAAATTTTAATATGTTATTACTAACAACTATACGAAGGTCAAGTTCAATAATGGTGATTTTGACTTTTACCGTTCAGGAGTTATGGTTCTTGAAAGATTGAAAAATGGAGTTTCCAGTCGTGTCCGTGCATTTACAGATGAACTGTTCTACCAAAGCTTACCAAATTTTAATATGTTGTTACTGATGACAAAATGGAGGTCAAGTTTAATAATGACGATTTTGACTTTTACCGCTCAGGAGTTATGGTTCTTGAAAGATTGAAAAATGGAGTTTCCAGTCGTGTCCGTGCATTTATGCATGAACTGTTCTACCAAAGCTTCTGAAATTTTAATAAGCTGTTACTGATGACAAAATAGAGGTCAAGTTCAATAATGACGATTTTGATTTTTACCGTTCAGGAGTTATGGTTCTTGAAAGATTGAAAAATGGTGTTTCCGGTCGTGTCCGTGCATTTTCTCATGAACCATTCAACCAAAGCTTTTCAAATTTTAATATGTTGATACTGATGACAAAATGGAGGTCAAATTTGATATTGACGATTTTCACTTTCACCATTCATCAGTAATGGTTCTTGTGATATTGCCAGGACACAAACAAATGTTAATAAATCCGGTTTGCTGTCGTTGTGACAGCCTCTTGTTAAGTTAAAGTTCTTAGACCACATTCATTCTGTGTCAGAAACCTATGTTGTGTCAACTATTTAATCACAATCCAAATTCAGAGCTGTATCAAGCTTAAATGTTGTGTCCATACTTGCCCTAACTGTTCAGGGTTCGACCTCTGCGGTCATATAAAGCTGTGCCCTACGGAGCATCTGGTTATATCTGCTGTCAGAAAGAACTAGCACACTCTGACAGTCTGTTAAGGGAAAAAAGATGATGATATAAGATTTGTTTGAGTCATCTCAACTCCTCCAATGAACCATCTTTATAACTGGCAATGTAAAGTATATCTTTTCCTATTCAATGAGGGTTTTGCTCATTAATGAAGGTGAACCTGTAGTTGCTAACAACTGCCTGCTGCTCTTTGGTTGAGTTGATGTCTCTTTGACATATTCCCCATTTCCATTCTCAATTTAATTGATAGGGATTTTCAGATAATAGGCTATGGAATATTTGTGAACATTATGACCTCAAATAAACTGCAAAGACAGTCTTAGTCTCTCATAAATACTATTTTAGTCATGCCAGTTTAGGCTTATTATTAACCTTTTCCTTTTTTACTTTCAGGTTTCCGTTGCTGGGACTGTGAAGATGTTGATATTAATGATGAGTTGGCCCACATTGCCAATGCAGCTGAGCTTGGTGTGGAAGGACCAAATGGTTGGTATATTTACTGATATTTTATATACGAAAGACAAATGATACACAAATGTTAAATTGAAGACCATATGAAATAAAGAAGTAAAAAGTAAAATAACAAAAATAACAAACTGAGGAAAATTCAAAATGGAAAGTTCCTAATCAAAAGACAAAATCAAAAGTTCAAACACATCAAACTAATGAGTAATCAAGATAGATTAATGGTTAAAATAAAATAAAGTTTATAAGTTAAAATTACCAAATTAAATCTGTATTCTCAAAACTAATTACTTAGTAAAAGAGATGATCAATTTTATTTCTTCCCTGTATTCTTAGCAAGTTATTTTTGGTTCAAACTCAACCACTAAACAAATTTTGTTGACAAAATTATATTATATTTTTCTATTTTAAGTTAAAGTATTGATAATTTGATACCAGTAATCTTATTTGGTTATTGAGAGATATCTAAGATAACAATTTAAGGGGAGATAACTTTGAAATTTCCTCACCCACATTATACCTAAAGTGACATATCGTGCACTTCTATTCCCAAACCAAATTACAGAATTTAAACCTTACTATTAATTTTCTGTCATAGTGATATTGTGCATGGCTTCAACAAAATTTTAAAAGAAATAGATAAAAAATTTGGGAAATTTACATTGTGTAGTAAGTCAGGGCGGCTGCTTAGAAGTAATTTAGAATGCAGTAAAATAAGGATATTTCACCTCTCCAACCCATAGTGAAGTTTTGAATGCTATATGTGTTACTAAGTAAATTATGTATAGGCCCTTAAATATGATTAAACTATGGGTCATATGTATTATTCAAAAACCTATCTAGTATATATAGGATTGCCTTCATATAAAAAGAGGTCCTATGGGTGCCATTATATTGATTAAGCGGACCTATTTTTTATGTGCTTCTGTCTATAAATTGATATTTGTAGATCCAATATTTTGACAAATTCAATTGCCTTTGTAATGCACACACTGGTTATCTCTCATAGTTATGCCTAGTTCACATTATTGGTCTATTGTTCTATATTTTAGGAAAAAATTTGATTAAATTACCTTAAAATTTATAAATTTATTAACACATGTTAAAATGTTTTAAAACCCATCAGACAGTGAAGGAATATGTAAGTAATTTTGGTGGACATCATATTGCAAGGTGTTGTTTGTTTTTCACCATTTCACATCACATCAAACAAATCATTTCATCTTGATTGACACATTCAGTCGACATCATGTACATGTATAAATGTTAGTTCTTGCTTGAACTGGTTCAAAGCTAAATCATTGCTAATTTCTTTTACCCTTATGAATACACACTTTCCTTTTCAGTAAGCTTTTTAAAAGACACTCATTGTGTATTTTGAGATGCCCCCTTTAGATATGGTATTGCATGCTGGGATGTAGATGTATTTTGCTGGTTATTTCTGGTTACTGCTTGTTATTGATTAAATGAGGGTATTACAGTGATTGATTTAATAAGCATGAATCATTGATTTGGTCATATGTCACCATGTATAGTAGTAGTTTATAGGATTGTATAAATATTGTTGGAGATTTATGACATTAGGACAGATAACCCAATAGTCTGTTGGAAGGGCAATACTATTCCACAATACCTTTAACGGAAACCACGGATTTGTATATTGATACTATACAAATCCTTGCAGAAACTTAAAGATTGAGAAGCAAAAAAACAATTAAAAACCTTGGGTAAACTTTTGATACTTTTCAAGGATTCAATATACCTCATGGCCTTGACAATTTATTCTAAAGTGATAAGTCATTTAAATTATTTGACTACAGGGTAAAAATAGAGTGAAAACATTTACAGTAATAAATCTGGAGAAATAGGCCAAACCTTAAGAGCTAATGTGTTACTATTTGTACAAATACCCAGCAAAACCCCAAATAGAGACAGATACCTTATTTTGGCTTCATTGTACCTGCCAAAACCCTGTGGAGAGAAGACATTTTATTTTGGCTTCATTGTACCTGCCAAAACCCTGTGGAGACAAGACATTTTATTTTGGCTTTATTGTACCTGCCAAAACCCTGTGGAGACAAGACATTTTATTTTGGCTTCATCTTTACTTGGCAAAACCCATTTGGAGACAGACATTTTATTTTGGCTTCATTTGAAATTGGCAAAACCCCTTTGGAGACAAACTTTTTATTTTGGCTTCATCTGAAATTGGCAAAACCCTTTGGAGACAATCATTTGTCCTTGGCAAAACCCCTTTAAAGACAAGACATTTTATTTTGGCTTCATTTGTACTCTGCAAAACCCCTTTGGAGAAAGACATTTTATTTTGGCTTCATGGCAAAACATTTTCAAGCTTCTAAATGTTGTTTGTGTCGTATTCATAAATCAAAGATGTCCAATAAAATTATTTATTCTGAATTCTTTCTCTGTATTTTTTTCTCTACAGAACATTTGTAAATTGAAGTTATTAAAAACATGTTAGAACATATGGGTTGTCTTGATAATGTCTGGAGAAAGTTTATTATCATCAGTGAGGTCATACCTTTCATCAGGAAGAAAATTATCTTTTTCACTCAGAATGAATTAGATTTCCCAATGAGTAATGTGTATCAACTAACATGTAAAACGCATGTTATCTTGGCATGCAGCCATTTAATGCATGTGCTTTCAATTGATCATTGTCAATCAAACTAAGGCATGACAAAAAAGAGGGAGGAATTTTGGGATAATCTTATGTTTGTCAATTGTCCATGTAAATGTTAATACTTAAGATGAGTGTAAATTTTATAATCGGTTGATATCATTAGGTGTAATAGTGTGTTTATCTTACTTCATTGACTCCTGCAGTTAGTGATGCAATAACACATTTGTTTATGTTTGGAAGGGGGTGACTGACTAAAAAGATTAGTTTAATATTATTTCAATATAAACTGGTATTATGAGTATTCACAGTGGTGGATCCTGAACTTTTCACAAGGGGTGGCCTGCTGACTGACCTAAAAAAAAAAGGGGGGGGGGGGGGGGTCCAGTAATGCTTCAGTGATTCCCTATATAGTCAACCAAATTTTTCCAAAGAAAGGGGAAGCCTGACCCCCCACCCCCTAGATCTGCCTATGATTCAGACAACACATGGATCACCCCAAATACAGAGAGGGAATGTGTTTCATGTACATTAATTATTATGTCCCTGTTGCAGCAGGGGTAGGTGGGGGGATTTAGCTTTACCTTTGTCCATCGAAGCACCCCTATATTAATTTCTGTTTTCGGATTTTGGTTGCCTCTACTAAATGTTATGAAACAATGCTTATAACAACCAAACACAGATCAAGTTTGAATTTGCCAGAGTGGTGTCAATTTTTGTTCTTGTGTCATGTCCCTTTGTAAATTGATAAAATAACTTGTCTTATTTACAAGTGTGGGACATCTGTGTCACATACACACATTTTTTATTTATTTAAAAAAAAAGTATTATATCCTGAGTCTAGGAATATAGTTTATATATAGTTTATATTTTCATAACTCATTCTCTCCAGTACTACTTATAAACAGTATGACTTTATCTCTGGTCTCCAGCTTGGAAGCAATAACTTTGTATGTGTAAGGACTTCCCAGATCTGTCAGACCGACTTCTTATTTTCCAATACTTGGAGTTGAGGCATGCTCTATTACATGACAACATGTATTAATCCTTGTTACTTCTTACAAATTTTATTATACCTTTTAAAACAAATCCTTTTTCATTTTGGCAAAGTAATGAATTTATTGCTATCAGCAGAATCAATTTACTTAATTTTGAACTTGTAAATCATACAAGGTGTAATTTTGTCAATTAGAAGCAGATAGCAAATAGCTCTATTTATTTTTCTTAGAGATTAGTTTCTGTGTGGTAATACTCTTTAAATCAGTATGGATTATGATAAAAGTAAACAATGATTAATTTACACCTAAATCTCAAGGTCATATTGCATAGGGTAGCCATTTTAATAGTTATTTAATGGAGTGGGATAGTCTTTTGTATAGTACATTTTGTTTATTGAAACCATCTCAACAGAAGATCTATCAGGAATTACCATATGATATATCATGTTTTCATTATTTGGTTGGCACATCTTTGATTGTTTCTGTTAAATTTATTCAGAAATTAAAACTCAGAACAGTTTAAAGCAGAATTATTGCATACACACCCAATGGCAGATCCAGAAAAGGGGGGGGGGGGGGGGGGGGGGGGGGGGAAGTTGGACCCTACCCTTTTTTTTGACGATCAATGCTTTTAAATTGGGACATATGGTTTGAAAACACCCCCCTTTTATCCTGGGTTGGGAACTCCCCTTTAGAAAATGACTGTATCGGCCCCTGCACACCTGTTTATTGTTGAAGATTGTGTGATGCCCTCTATAAATGTGTTGATATTCTTTTCGGATTGCTGGCTCATTGATGTAAAAGCACACCTCTCGTTTTATTCATACAAGTAATAATCTGCTACCTAGTCACATTTCAACCATTCTGTTATCTGATAACTAATAATTGCTGAAAGTGGGGTTAAATTTTAGTATGATAATAAGCTACAGTAGAATACTTTTATCTTTGTACATTATGAAGTGTTATAAAAGTAATTGGCATTAAATTCTTTAATGATAATATTTGATGGTTTATTGGTTTTATAATCTTCATTAACTATGATATTTTGATCAAAGTAAGGCACATTAAGATTATCGCATCGTCTGCTGTTCAAGCAAAGAATTGTCCGTCTGCTATTTAAGCAATGCACTGTCTGCTATTTAAGCAATGCACTGTCGTCTGCTATTTAAGTTAGGAATCGATACAAGTCTGAAAGGTATGCATGTAAATGAGCATGTTTGTCATGGGTCGAACTAAAGTAAATCAGAGTTGACAATGATGATTGAATGAATTGTCAGAGATTTGACGGAGACTTGAATTAATTAATTTTTGTACCTTTTCTTTAAGACTTCCCAGGTCTTAGAAGCCTTATAAATAAAATGTTTTGTCATATCCACGGCTAAACACTGCATGATGTCTTTGCTTTGTTTGATTGATATAAAAAGATTAAAAACATACATGTATCTTTGTATAGTATGCAAACAGAATATTTGATTGAATACACCTGCTTGTTAATCTTGTTTAATGTACATGTATATGTGTCACAAATGGAATATTTGATTGAATACCTGCTTGTTAATCTTGTTTAATGTACATGTATATGTGTTACAAATGCCCTTTCCTGTATATGTATTACAAATGTCTGTAATGTTGCATGTTTTGTATAATACTTTTGGTTTGACCCTTGCTGTGTTTTTAATATGAACCTGTATCAGTAATGTCTTCCCATCTCTAATATTTTAATACGGAGAATTCAGAAATTCGTGTTTGCAGTTATAATAGGGCTTACAGGCAAAACTACCGGTACATACAAATATACGTGTCAGATTTTGGAATGCTTATCATTGTAATACTCTCCCATTATTCACAATAATAAAACCTTGCAACAGACTCTAAATTTACAGTAATTAAGATCTCCATACAAACTGTGTAAAAGTGTTATTCTAAAATTTATATCTTACATGCACATTGTCCATAAGGAAATAGTTGTTTGAACAGTAAGACTGGTCAGAGGCTATGTTTAAGGATTCTTGGAATTATTGAATTGGAGAACAGTTCAAGATAAATCATATGTCATTATATGATATACACAGAATTTACTTTCTTGATAGTACAAAAATGTACCAGTATTTATGTCTATGTCACACAGGTTCATTTTCAAATTCAAAGTGCAAACTTTACATATTAAGTCCAAAAATTAGGGGAAGACTTGTTTCTTCCCTAGAATACAGGAAAATTTTACAAAATTCCATTTTTAGATCATCTCTTATCCATTTCCATTCCATAGAAATTTTCATTATTTCTTGTTATAGGTTGAGAATTTAGTTGTTGCATAGTCAGATAGTCAAAAATACAAATGTATCAACATTTTGTCACATAATTATTATACTTTATTTCTATATTTCAGGTGAGCGAGTACTTAACTATGGTACAGAAAAGATGGCCTCCATGATAGTTGTCAACTCTCATCTGGAAACATTGGTGGCTGCACTGAAAAATTTCTTGACCTTAAGTGCTCCGTACAAGCACTTGATATACGCTGGTCACTTCTTCTCTGGTAATGGAGCTTGGGTGTTACAGGATGACACTTTCTCTATTGCAAGCTTCGCTCAAATGTGTAAAGATAAAGAAATTGAGGATGCGATGAAACAACAAAATGGTGGACAGATTAATTTCTACTTCAGCAAAGGAGGTGAATGGAAAACTGACAGCTTAAAGAAATTAGAAGTTTTCAAAAACACTGTTGTAAAAGTTCGTTCTGATGAAAAATCTTTAGATAATGTTCATGGTGTATTGCAATTTACTGCCTACATTGCTAGCTTTATTAATGCTAAAACTTCAGAAGATTTGTTGAGAACATCCGATGTTGTAGGAAGTATAAGATTTAATAAGCCTACGCTATATATCTTCCCTGGAAGTGAAGGAGATTCGTCATTGTTTGGAGTTAGTGGCTTTAATCTTTTGATAAATGGTGGATACAGTAGAAAAGCTTGTTTCTGGGACCTTACCAGACATCTAGATCGTATTGATGCTTTTCTCATGACACATTTAGGTACTGATAATGTATTGGGAATAAGCACCTTGTTGAAGCGGAAGAGTACAGAATATATTCATCCAGAAATAGGTCATATGTATTTGAATGGTTCGGACAAGGTCAGTCATTCAGCAGTAGTCAATGGTCAAGCAGATAAGGAACCTAGTTTATGCATCAATTTGTCCGATGAAGGAAGTAGATTAATAGAATATGCAAAACAACTTGGACATGTTCCACAACAATGCACACGTCCAATGACTTCACAGCCATTACAGCCGATTAATCTTTATCACAAAGTAGGTCACGGATCATTGAATATGTATGTCTTGAATCCCGTCTCTGATAGTAAAGAATTAAAAGACTTTTATCAACATTGGAACAAGCACCTGTCTGAACATGGTTCTCTGCACCAGATACCAATTCAGAACCAGTTGTCAGTATGTACACTTCTTGTCTGGCAACCAGCAGATCCAAATGAAAAAATTACTAGAATTTTCTTTCCTGGGAATGCACCCCAGTACAAACTTTTAGAAGGATTAGAAAAAATGAAGCACCTAGATATATTGAAACATGCATCTTGTACTGCAAAGGATTTGGAAAGTAAACCAACCTCTACAACAAAAAGGAATTCTTTGGCTGCACGTCCTGCTCCAAGTAAACCCCCTGTAAAATCAGCTGAACCGGCCACTGCTAGAAGTTCAAAACCTGTAAGTGAAGTTAGACGAACATCAGAATTGAGAGCCTCAGCAGATAAGAAAACATCAGAAGTAAAATCTTCATTTGAACGCAAAAAGCCTGAACCGAAAAAAGAGGAAAGCAAACCACCACCCTCTAAACCAAGAGTCCCAACAGCATCCTCTTTAAGGGCAGATAAAGGTTCAAAAGAGGATGAGAATAAGAAGACAGCAAAGAAAGATGATAAAGCAAGTAAGCCAACAAAAACTGCTCCTGCTGCTAAGACAGCAACAAAGGCAAAGACTGAGACTAAGGCTAAAAAGGAATCCCCTACCAAAGCACCAGAAAAACCTGTAGAAAAAGTGGAGGAAGAAGTGAAAGAAAAGGTAGAGGAAAAAGAAGAGAAGAAAGAAGTTGTTGAAGAAGTGCCAATTGTTGAGGAACCACCTGTAGCTGTTGTTGAGCCAATGCAGGAATCGTCATTACTGGATCTATCTCCTAATGAACCAGTTGTTGATCTTTCTCCTAATGAACCAGTTGTTGATACTGGATTAGCAACAGATACTGGTGCTAGTGAAGTAAAGGAGGCATCACCAGAGCCACTACCTAACCCTACTGATGAGTATGACCAATCGAATACCTCCTCTCCTGATGACCTTGACTTGATGGGAATTGGAGGAGCTGAAATGGGAAATAAGATGATGGAGAGTTTCCATGAAGGTTACAATGGAGGAGATTTAATGTCAAACGGAACACCTACTGAGGAACAGGGGCAGAACTTGAATAATTTTGGAATATATGATGACAACGTAGATGTCCAGCCAGAAGCTCTACCAGAACCTGTTGAATACCCTGCACAGGAAGCTTTCTCACAACCTGATATGATCCCAGTTAACGATAGAAAGAGTAATGAGGAGAAACCTCTGATATCTGGAATGGCACCCATTGAACCTGATGTTGTACAAGGTCTTGAACCAGAGGTAGATCTGACTGCAGCCACTACATCAACTCCGCTAGATGATAAACCTCCATTTGATTTTGATTCCTCCGAAAAATCTATCCCATCAGCTGACAGTGAACCGCTACAACCAACAACACAAGACCCAATGCAGAAGTCATTGTATGGTGATGATATACCAGATCAAGGTTCAGAGGCATTTGAATCATTGACAAATTCTGAATCTTTGATGTCCAGCAAAGCAGCTGACATTGCAGAACTTGACCAAACATCAGAAGATTTGATGCAAAAAAGTATGACTACTAGCCAAGAAATGGATCACCATGAAGAAGATAATGCTATGGAGAGGGAAATACAGGGAGATAATCCACCTGATGTAGTACAAGTACAGGAAAAATTTGAAGATGAAGATATTGTGGAATCACAAAATAAAATACAAGAGAATATTATTGAATCACAAGGCAGGATGCAGGAAACCATTGGTGAAGTAGATGAGGATGAAATCTCACCTGACGAGAATGACAGTCAGGTGGATGTTAGTGAACGTAACTTAGATGGCTTAGAAGATAACAAAGGACAGTTAGACGAAGAAAAGGTCGACGATGAATCTCCATATGCATTTGAAAATAAAGCTTTTACTCAAGGTGCGGAAGCTAACGAGAAAGAAAGTTCTCCAGAACCAAAAGAGGAGAAAGATTTTGATCTCACTGAACCAGAGGTTAAAGGTCAAGATGAGATTTGTGATGAAGGTTCCATCAGTCCAGATGAAGGTGTAGTTGAGGACAAATTTGCTGAAGAAGAGGAGGATTATTTACATGATGACGATAAAGATTTAACATATGGTAAACAGAGTGGAGTTGGTATTGAGGTTCACGAAGAGGAAGATGAAGAACAACAAGTTAAGGAGTCTTTGGATGGAACACATGAACAATACAATGATTCACTAGAGGTGTCTAACATTCCTGAAGCCTTTGAAAAGGATGAAACACCTGACCCTAAAGAAATACTAACAGGAGGTGGTGTTGAGACTCTTTCTGAAAAAGAAACACCAGAAGAAAGACCTTTGGAATCCATGGACCCATATGATCCATTTTGTTCTGGTAGTCCAACTATGCCATCCATGCAAACATCAGATCCATTTGCACAATATGAGGAGCAAAGAAGTTCCTCCGAATCTCCCTCAGAAGAAGTCAAACCAGTAAATGGATTGTCTTTTGATCCCTATGCTCCTCAATCACAAAGTCCATTTGGTGAGGCTGCTTTCAAGGAGAATATGGAGGCTGAAGAGGTGGAGAAAAAACTGTCAACTAATCCTTTTGATCCAGAAGCAGAATGGGGAAAACCAATGGGCCTACCTTCTCCCCCACCCCCAGATGCAGGTGCTAAGCCACCAGCAGGAAATGGCAAACCATCTTCAGCTAAAAAGACTGCCAAGCCAGATCCAGCTAAAAATGGTGTGAAAAAAGATCCTCTAGCTACCAGTAGAGCAAAAGCTAAATTAGATACATCTTCAAATGGGCCATCCAGCAAGCTCAATACAACTAGGACCAGGCCTGCTAGTGCTGCTGAACCAAAGTCTAAGCCTTCCACTTCCCTGGGGAAAAGACCCTCAACATCTACAGGGTCCAGTAGAGCAAGTCCAGCTGTAAAGACCCCTCCACTTCCACCATTTACACCATTCTACGTAGATCTGACATACATACCAAATCATGGAAATCCATCATATAGCGACATAGAATTTTTCAAACGAGTTAGAGCTAGATATTATGTCCTTAGTTCACTTTCACCTAACCCACAAACTCTCACAGCTTTAATGGAGGCAAAGGAAACTTGGGATAACAAGAATTCAGAAGTCACATTAATACCAACCTATGATAATGATACTTTACGGCACTGGATGGGTCTCAATCGTGATAAATTGAGCGAGCTAAATATAGATGTAGGTCCTTCTGCAAGTCGTTGTACAATTCATCTTCAAGATCATGAAACGAGCTGCTCAGCCTACCGGTTAGAGTTCTAGTTGTGATAATAGACACTGTATATAATTTATTAACATTTCGACCAAGTTGCAACAAGGATGTGAGCTTAATAGTTGTTTCTTGTCCAGGCCACACTTTTGTGAATTCTGCATTTGCTGTCAATGTCGCAGCAGTGTTTTTTTTTGACATTTTTGCCAGAAATTAGAAATAGTGTTCAAGGTGTAAATGAACTATATGTCTACATATTAAATTCAGCGCACCAGTTTTTACAGGATTATCTTATTGGATTATTCTTTTCTAATTTACATTTACCCTGGATACAAAATGAGTAAGATTCATACAGTTAAGAGAATTGATAGCAGTTGAACATTAATTACCAATTTTTGATCACTTTATGGAAAAAGAAATATATGGATACCGTTGAAACCGGAAGAAAGCAATCATTACCATGTGCAATAACATTTTTTATGCTTTAATAATGAACAATCATAAAAATCGTAAAACTGAACAATCGTAAAAATCGTAATTCTGAACAATAGTAAATATCGTTATACTGAACAATCGTAAAAATCGTTATACTGAACAAACGTAAGAATGCAGATATGTTTGTGATAATGTTTACAAAGTTATTAGATAGAGAAAAACTGTGGCCTTTTGTTAAATGATGTTTTTGTGTTTTTGAAACAATCTTTGTTTTTTTTTATAATTTTCTCTCTCTCTATTTCAATGTTATAGGCATGTATTATAATTATTTTTTCTTATTTGTCAAATTCCAATTTGTTATGCAATATGATAACTTTGAACACAGTCTATCAATTTTGTATCTGTTAAAGAAAGAAGACTAGTGATAGTTTTAAAACAAGAAATAAGGATCAGAATTGACATTAAAAACAAACTTTGTTCCTTTTGAGTTGAAGCAAGGGTTGAACTTTGAACTTACTGAACACCTATCAAGGGTTGAATTATGACCTTACTGAACACCTTTTTAATAAAGCAAGAGTGGGAAAGGTTGAACTCTGAACTTACTGAACACATATTTTATAAGGCAAGAGTTTAGGTGTTAACACATATTTTATAAGGCAAGAGTTTAGGTGTTGAACTCTGAACCCACTGAACCTATTGCATAAAGCTTTTGATTTTGCTTTAAGTGAAAGCAGAGATGCTTGTGTTATAAGATTTACTATAATGATACGGATGTGTTGTGTTTTGCATCAAACTTAGAGTGTAGAAATGAAAAAAAAAATGTTTATTTAATCTTACTGTTATTTTTTATAATTAATATGTATTTAAATTTTCTTTGTTTATAACATTTATCAGTAGTCTAAATCAAGTTTGATGAATACTTCTTGTGTGATATTTATATATGTGTTGTAGTGTATGTTTTAGATACACATCACAAACATGTATTGCCATATGTAGTCAGTATATTGTCACTGTCAGATTTTTGCTTTCTTTAAATACCAGTACTTGAACAAAAAAAGGAAGATTTCATTAGGTTTTCTAAAAATGATTTACAATATGCAGACATTTATTCAGCTATTAAATGTGGCTTTCTTAATCATTATGATTTATATAAAAAGTCAAGGCCATCATACCAGCCTGCATACTGAGCAAATTGTTAACCAGTATATACCTGAAGTGAAAAATGAATAATTTCAACAGCTTGCAAGACAAATGACAAATTCAGGCGTATCAATAAATGAGATCATATCAATATTTATAAAATGTTTGAATCTTTTATAATGTAATGCAGAAAAAATATAAAAAAGGGGCATCTGACATCATAATACCACATATATGGCAAAGCATTTATTTGATAATAAGCTGAACAAATGAGGTTGTAAAGGGACCATTTCAAAAGTTTATTCTTTCGAATGTCTCTGTGTTTGATTGTGAGAAAACCTTTTTGTACAAATAATCGGCTGTGAGAAACAAAAACTAATTAATAATTAAGAAAAATATAAGAAATTAATAGATATGTTGAAAGAGTGGGTTTGTGTAAATTATGTGAAAGCTTTTGATACACTTGTGTACACAATGCCTCCTCTGTTTATTGATAATAAATTGTATATTGTTTGCATGATTACCTAAGGGGCTTACTAAGGGGAATGAAAGTTGTAAGAGTAGCTAATATGTTTTTTTTTTAAACCAAACATTTGATTTACTAATTTTCAAGTCCTTTGAGTCCCTTCTTGGTAAATTTATATAGTGCTCAAAATCTAGTCAGTATTTAGCTAGGATCTCAATGAATGGGGGTAGACCTTTAATAATAGGCTTCCAACTAATTAAATTAGGAGTAAGTTAATATATAATACTGCTGGCAAAATTTGTGAGATTTTTTATATAGACGGTGTTAAAAAGTTCTATGTACTTGATGGATATGAAATATTATTTAACTGTTTAAATGCCTATTGTTTAGTCTCCTTAAACAGAGATCTTACGCGATACAGTACAATTTACTGTCTCATAAATTTTGATATAACACAAAATTTAAAATGTCTTTCTCAAAGGGTTATAAGTTGATTAGTTGGATGAAAACTTTTTTTATGGAAGGAATTTATATTGTAAAGCTTTGTATATGGGCTTAAGATGTTATAGTATAGGTTTTGGTTTTATTTTAGACAGTAAAGGAATGTAGATAAAGTGCAGATCCAGTAAAGATTTAATTAGAATTATTTTTTCTATTTCTGATTGAGACATTTTTTTCTAGTGAGAGACAATGGTTATGTTTGGACCCTTAAAATTCCTTTAAAATCAATATAACTTAATCAGTAAAACAAAAACCCAAAAAATGAGGTTTGCATGTGTTTATAATTGATAGCTTTATAGTTTAGGCCATCCTGAATTATTTATCTATAGGAAAAGTGTAGTATCAGCATGCCAATTCGTTCAGACTAGTCTGCTAAATTTTAATAGATATTCAGAACAGTTCTTCAAAGTTAACTACAATCAAATGTACAATGGGAGATAACCCAATAAATTTTGAGTGGTGAGGGAAGTTCTCAAAATGTTTTGTATTTGTGTTGTGCAAATTAAAGGGTAAATTAAAATCACTTTTGTTTTAGATAGTAAAAATATACCTTAGGAAGGGTTTGTGTCAAGTGTTTATATTAAATATATAAATTTGTATTCTATACCATTTGATTTCTATGCATTTTTAATTTGCCATTGTTTTTTTTATATATTTTCAAAGATAAAAAGATTTATACACATGTTAAACCATTTATTCAAATTATAAGCTGTCTTTATGCTTACCACTGTATTTCTAATGCCAAGCCATTATTTTCATTCCGTTCTGTTTTTGTGTGTTTATTGCCTATTGCATTGTTGTACATGTTAAATATTCTATGTGAACAACAAATAATGGCCAAACATTAAATGTGCCTAAAGATAAAATGATCTTCAGAGTTATTAATTTGCCTGCAGAAATAAGAAACAGGAGTATTTTGAACCATGTCAACTATATGGTGTAAAAAAGGCTAAGCAACTATTATTTTGAATTCTATGTTTTATAAATAAACTTTACTTAATTGAAGAGAATTATTTTAAGAAAGAAATAAACCATCAGATGCAAATTTTATGTTGACCGAAACAAATTTATCAAAAAATTTATTCCCACAATTTGAATCTTTTTTTTTAATTTAAATATGATGCTATAGGTTTTTTACTCTGTATACATAACTTCACTTAGGGTTTGTAGTACACTATTATAAATGCTAGCGGAAATCTGGGACGAGGATTACTTGGCCAATGTTCGAGGAAATTTCTCTGCAGATACCTGTGCTACTGTTAATGCCCTGTAATGGCCCCTTTTAAAACTGTTTGTGAACCAAACCATTATATTGGAAACCACAATGATACAGGATTTTAAAATTGGTCTATAAAGTTTGGAATCAGATTATTGTCTTAAGATGATGTGACATGTCTTCTTGTAGAATTTGTCTATTTCCTTGAAGGTGGTATGAAAACCACTGGACAGACAAGAGACTGAGAGACTGAACATCTAGAGCTTGTAGAATTGTCAACACACCGGGGAAAATCTTTGATAAGCTGGGCAATAGAAAAAAAACAACAGTAAAAGTGTTTTTTTAAATGGAACACTATAAAAGGCACAAAACAAAATTTTATTGGAAAAAATGAATTTTGTGCAGACATCACTAAAAAAGTTTGTTCAAGGCAATAATGGTATAAGCAACTTAAACTCAAGTATCTTGATCGAGAGTCTCATGCTTAGATGTCTGGCCTGCTTTTCCAATTAGAATTGAATTTGATGAAATTTTGTGGGCTCAAAGTGCTTTTTTACATTAACTGTCAACAGGTAAGCACAGACTTAAAACCCAGGGATGTGTGAATATGTTGAAATGTTTAAAGCTTCATTACCAAAGAAGACATAAAGAAATAGCCAAGTTCAACATTTTAATACAGATATCACAAACTACATTACGGAGATAATGAACCCTGCAAGACCTATAACATTAAGTACTTTATAATCATTCCTTGCACACTCAAAAAATAGACCTCTTCTTATAGTATCTGAAGAAAGGATAAAACATTACAAAAAACAGAACTTTGACAAATTGACAATTAAACACATTCTGTGAGCATTGCATGACAATACTTACCGTAGTCCACTACCAGTTAAAAATTCATTGTATTGGAACAAAATTCAAACTTGATTTATAACTTGTCATGGTGTAAACTATAGAACAAATATCAAGTCAATATCTTCAAGAATGACGAAAAAAAGTGTGGAAAATGATTTTTTTTTAAAAGTGATTTTTTTAAGTCAAAGGACTATTACACTGCAAAAAATCATCAGACAGGAACACAAAATTCAAACTTGGTATGTAACTTGTCATGATAAACTATATACTGATATCCAATGTTCACTTCAATATCTTCCAAGAATGATGAGAAAAATGTGGAAACTGATTATTCAGTGGATTTTGTAAGTCCAAGGACCATAACTGTGCACAAAATCATCAGACCAGAACAAAATACAAACTTGATCTGTAACTTGTGATAATACTATATACCACATTTCAAATCAATATCTTTAAACATGAAAAAAAGTGTGGAAAACTGATTATTTGAGGGAATTTTCTTAGTCAAAGGACCATAACTCTAAACAAAATCAATAGACCAAGAAAAAATTTGATCTTGATCTGTAAGGTACTATAACATGGTAAAATAATACATTCAATATAAAATCGATATCTTCAACCATGCAGAAAAAAAAGTTTGGAAAACTGATTTACCAGACTGAACGTTGGACAGACAGACAAGAGTGCAAACCTAAAGTCACCTACTTAATCGGTAGGGGTCTAATAACTGTCAAAGTCAGACTAACCTAGCATACAACCATGTTCAACTTACAATTATTTCATTAGCCAAATATGGTTGACTTAATGCTTATAGTTTCTACAAAATGTATATTATCACACAAACTTATCATGGATAAAGGGAGACAATCATTCAATACACCGAACCACTGCTAATAGTATCTTGTTATCATGGATCCTGCTAAAGGGAGACAATCATTCAATACACCGAACCACTGCTAATAGTATCTTGTTGCTTAAGGGAGACAATCATTCAATACACCGAACCACTGCTAATAGTATCTTGTTATCATGGATCCTGCTAAAGGGAGACAATCATTCAATACACCGAACCACTGCTAATAGTATCTTGTTGCTTAAGGGAGACAATCATTCAATACACCGAACCACTGCTAATAGTATCTTGTTATCATGGATCCTGCTAAAGGGAGACAATCATTCAATACACCGAACCACTGCTAATAGTATCTTGTGATGTACTGTTTTGTATTCAAATTAGACTATAGAAAGCAGTAGCAGTAAGGTGCAGATTTGTTGAGAAATTTTTGTTGGATTCCTACATGTACATATTTATGTAAGTGATTTGATGGTACAAGAATGGTGTATCATAGATATGAACATCATGAAAAGTCTACTGTGCAGATACTATTAGCAGTAGTTAGGTGTATTGATTGATTTAGTGAGCTTTTTTGTTACATTTTTACTGGTACCAGTTGTTTTTGTCAATTGTAACATTACATCATTGATTAAAGAACCTTTTCTGACATTGATTTGTTTGTACCATGTTCTATAACTCTTAGTTTTACCATAAGAGAGAATCAAGTACCAACACCTAGCCTTAGCTCCAGCACAAGTTTGTGTGCCAGTCCAAAACTAGGTAGTCAGTAGTCTTTCTTGTTCATCTATATAAGTGTGATCTTTCTTTCTTCAGATTTGGTTTTGATGGCAGATCTTATACTAGTCTGTTACATTAATTCACAGCTTGTCTGCGGACTAGGACTTCATACCTTGTGCCTTAGTTAGTTTTGTGTTTTTTTCAAATTTTTGTTCATTTGGATGTTTAGGAGAATAGTGTGATGTCCTTTTTCACAGAAGTAGTATACATGATTGTTTAATGTCTGCCTCAAGTCCATCTCCAGGTGCAGGACTTTCTCAATGCATGGAAGAACCATTTGTGGCCTTGAGCTCTTTTCTGCTCTTTGACACATTCCCCTTTTCTATTTCATCTATTATTGAAGACCATATTTTGCTCTATGAGGTTGTATTGTAATCTGTTGATGTCACATTGTATCTTCTTTTTATTCAATGGAACAATTGTCCTACACCGTCTTACAAGAAAAAGAGTAAGATCAATAAGATTTCTTGTTTATTTTGTATAAAATAAGCCCATGTAGGCTTAAACAAATACTAATTGTATTCAACTATATATAAAATCAAACTTTTGTCATGCTTAATATAGAATCTTTCATCCTCATTTACATACACGTACATTCATTCATAGCAATTAATCATTGCACAAAACACAACTATAAGCAAAACAATGTTTTACCATAAAAATTTACCAACCTATTAATGCATTTTATGTCATTTTTTTGCATAAACAAAGCTAATTTTTTACTGTAGTCTTGCTTAGGGAAACAATTTTTGTCACTTGTACAAAATCTAAATACTGCTGAGTTAACAGGTTCGGTATAATCACATGGAATGTAAATGCTTGAATTTTTTTATCATTAATGAATTTCTTTTTGAAGTATTTTTCATGTCATAAATTAGTTTTTCAATAGAATTAAATTAAATCTATAATAAACTGATTTAACAATTATTGATACATGTACAAAAATTGTAATTTGCATAGCTGTCTATATCTATGATAAAATTGTAAAAAATTTTGATTGTAAAATATTTCATATCCTACAAAATTTTTGACATAAACTTGCATATTTATAATATTTTATTCTACTGTATTTGGTCCCAAACATATAGCTCATAATATTTCATTCAATTCTATTTAATTATTCTATTCAGCATTTTCTCAATAGAATCAAATCTCATATTGCCATTTGTATTATATTTCATATTAACAACCATAATATGTCCATATCCAAGCACTGAGTTAAAAACATCCAATGATAAACAATTAAAAAATCTAGCACTATTGTAAATTAATCAAAACTTGCATTGCATTATTTTTCAAATCTACAAAAAAAATCTGCAATTTATCAATGCCTCAAAGATTTTGTATCAAATTTGATAATAACTGAAAACTGAACACATAGACAAGATGGAAGAACTAACCAGAAAACATCAAGTTTGATTATTTTGTAATTGTCCATTTACTTTTTCAGCAAAAATTACAATAAAATAAATAATAAAATTTTGAAATATAAATCTAAATCAGTATAATGAAACTTGTTCAGAAAAAAATTACGGGAAACAAAAGCAAACTAATGAATAAATTGTAAGAATAATACTTTATAATACTTTAATCTTTTCTATTCTATAGCTTTGCTTTCAATAAGTAATCTATAGGTTCTTATTTATACTTTATTAAACCACCAATAAGAAAAATACATGCTTATGACAGTATTAGCATTTATAAAACGCATAAAATTTTCAATGAAAATTTACATATTTTACAGTATGAACACATACTTTGGTTTGATTTCATATCACAATATAAACATTACTGTACATTACACACAACTTATATATTCTTATCAAATGAAAAACATAAACCTCCTTTAACAAATTATATTTTTTTAATACAAAATAATTCCTTTAATGTGTATTTACTGAAAATGCAAAATATAGCAAAAAATATTTGTAAAGGGTTAGGCTGAACCCTGTGCATAAAATGTATTCATAGTATTGAACTGGATACTTAAAAATCTTTAAAAATTTGTTAACATGCCCTAATAATTCTACATCAAATCAAAAGGAAAATTGAATTGATTTTGTTCTCTCATGAATTTATTGAAATAACTATTTCATTGCAGAATCAAATGGTTCATAGAAACCTTATACTCAATTCAGAAAATATTAAATCATTGTCTTGCCAGAAATATCATAAAGATATATTTCTTTTTTTATTATTTATTTCATTTTATTTTATTGCTTCTACTGGCTAAAAATAATTTGCATAGACACACAACCTAACAACATGTCACATGACATGGGAGATAACTCATGACATGACAAGGGAGATAACTGTTGATTATGGTGGATATTGAGGATGTTGGATAGAGTTTCCTGGTGGTACTTGTGTCTGTGAGGGTGGTGTTGGATAAATTGCTGCAATAACAAAAGGAAATACATGAATATTTAAATAAGCAATCAAATTTATAAAAGTATTTGCATATTCATAATATCATAATGAGTTATTTACCTAAGAAATAAATGAAACATTTTAAATCAATTTTACTTGTTTAGATGTTTGTTTGAACAGAAAACATCAAAATACAATGTATCTGCAAAACCAACTAAAAAAAATATTTTCATGTGTAAAATACTTAAGGGGGTTCGCGGGTCTAAATCATTTATATAGGATTTCTCTATATTTTTCTATAAATGAACTTTATCTTAAAGTTAACAGAAAAATAAAATAAAAAAGTGGGGTCACCGTTCATTTGCGCTCACAATCTGCCTTCGAAAGAAGCATACATTTCTGTAAAGGTGTTATTTTTCTGTTGAAGTAATAGGAGAAATAAAGGTAATATCGGAAAAAAAAGAAAGAAATTTATAACAGAAATCGCTCAAATTTTACAATAATTTTGTTTAAGTACAGCTTATATGGAAATTATATTAAAAAATATAGGTCACCGATAATTTAAAAAAGATATTTCAATTTTAAAGCCAAAAAATGGCATTTTTCCACCAAAGGGAGATAATTTGGAACTTTTTCAATGATGTATACATTTTAAAAGTCATCTGGGGCCAACACAAATTGTTTGTTTTGAATGATTTTTGTACCATATGATAAGTAACAGCTTCAAAAGGTAACAAATAAAAATTTGAAATGAAAAACAAATGTTTATTTTTTTTCTGAAACTTTTATACCCTCGAGCCTCCTTAATAAACAATTCTGTGTCTCGCTATTGTTTTTACTAATATAAAGCAAAAATAAGTCATATGAAACGACTACATACTGAATTATGAACTCAAGCTTCTCTTCGTAAAAAAATGTAAATTTTTACAATTGCATGTTATATTGTGTTATAAAACTGTGTTATTACATCTTTTTGAGTATTAGTTTATGCTTGGGTAGTAAAGTGTTTAAGTGTTCATATTTCTGTGTATTGACTTGAATGTCCTTTATTTGTTCATATGCATCAGCCATGAGGAAGGACTTTTACTCAAAAGCTGTCATTTGTTTCTTTCCCTTTTGAGGCTTTTCTTGTCTATACATGACTGCACTGCAGGGAGTATCAATATTTTGTACTTTCCTATTGTTTTTTTTAAATTTTTTGGATGGATTTTAAATAATTAATTAATTTCCTTTTTGTTATAAGTGCCTTTGTATTGTTGAAGACCATATGATGACTGACCTCTAGTGAGTCTAGTGTTGTTTTTTTTCAATGTTGGCTGTTTCATTTTTTTTTTATTTGACATTTCTATTACATCGAAATAAATCATTGCGGCAGTAAATTATTCACTTCTTAATTTTCTGTGCTGTAGAACAAATTTGATTAATCTTTTGTCATGTTTGCTAAGTTGCTCCAAATAAATATAAACTGTAAATACCAAATGAAAGAAAAAAATTCTTACATCAAAGAGACATACATGGACATCAATAAGTGAAATTAAGTTTAAGTCCCTTTTTGATAAATTTCATATTAAAGTTAAGATATGTCCCCTGTGCCTTATTGAACCCATTACTTACATGGATAATGATATACTGGATATGCTGCCTCTAATACATGGGTATGATGATGTGTGTGAACATGTCTCTGTGTTGGCGGGGAACTCGAGTCTCTCAGTTTATCACCCACAGATAGTGGTAATGATATTGGTTTATCACTTTTAGTCATATTACTTGTCACAGGAGATGCTGAACGAGATACGGCTTTCCCTTTTTCTTGTAATTCATGAATTTTATGACTGGCACTAGTATTAGCTTGTGATGTTATATCAGACTTCTTTAAATCCATTTCAATAGGTCCAGCTTTAGATATCGGGACCATCTTTTGTTTTTCATTGTCTGATCCAACACCTGGATAGCTGTTAATTTGTGAAGGATGGATATAATTTGTAGGATAAACCATGTTACGATATGGATCGTATGGGATATGTCCATATGAGGTTGGTGGGGACTGTACAAACTGACTGTGATAGAGGTAGGGGGAATAATGAGATCCAGGAGACTGTGATAGTGATGTGTGAGGACTGGAGGGTTTGGAATATTGGCCGATTTTGGATTTTGGAGTGTCTACACTACTACTCCTATTTTTGTCTGAAGGTGTCTCTGAATTTTTTAGTTTATCAAATGATCCTTCATAATTCTTGAATTTATCACTTTTGTCCATTGATCTTTCATCTATATTTTTAACCTTCTCCGATGAAGGAGTTCTTGTCCTTTCGTCACTAGCACTTTTAGAAGACATACTTAAATCTGGAGCTGAATCGCTCCGATCTTTTAGCTTACTGAAAGGTTCTTGTTTAATAGTTACATTTGGCACTAGACCTTGTGGAAAGTCTTTTGATTTTTCTGAAGAGAAGGGACTATTATTACTTGACTTATTGCCTACTAAATCCACTGGACGAGGTTCAAAACGATTTTCACTACCTTTCTTTTGCTCAATCCTCTTTTGATGTTCTATATGTTTTTGTTCTTTATACATTTGGCTTCTCCTAGCTTGTTCCTCACTCATTTTTCCATCCTTTTGCCCTTTCATGCCTTCAGGATTTTGCTGCTCAAAGCGAATTTTATCAATATTTGGTTTAACATCAATTTCTTTAGAACTTTGCTGCCGATTATCATTTTGTTGCCGATCACGCACTGACTTTTGGTCTTTTTCTGACTCATTGGTACGTTTAGTATCTGTATGAGGGAATCCACCTGAATATTCACTAGAGAAATTATGTGGTCTAGTTTTAAATGCGTCACCACCTGGCCAGGGGCCACTAGCCAGAGATATGTCAGTAGCGGATGATCGACTAAGTGCGCGCGGAGACTCGAGATCAATAGGAACACCCTCCTGATACATTCTCTTCTGTTGTTCATCAATCATTTTCTCAAAATGCTGCCGATATAATGGGTCATTAGCCATCATATGCATATGATAATTAGGATCCAGATAAGGTCCATAGGCTGACATATACTGATACTGCTGCTGGGGAGGTAAACTCTGTAATGCATACATTTGCTGTTTAACCCATTGCTGATGTTGTAATTGTTGAAGTTCATGTTGTGATAACTGCTGTGATGGACGATCTACTTTATCACCGATATTATCACCTGTTTTATCGTTTTTTGATTCGTCTATTTTTGATTTATTTTCAGCACCTCCAACAATTTTTAAATGTTCTGATGGAGTGCTCCTATCTTTAACACTTGGATTTGTCTGAATCTTTTGAATGTTTGATCCAGGGGATCCTTGAGCTGCAGGTGACAAGAGGTATTGTGATTGATTGTAATAATTCCCATACATTCCGTATTGATTTAAAGGTTGATTATCCAGACTCACACCTGGAGTAGCACCTTGTGAATCTTTGAGTTTAACGATTTTCTCATCAGTAATTTGCGGACTAGCACTTTGTGCCGGTGAACCAGCCTCATTTGCATCAGAAATGTCAGAATAAGCTGGGCTCTGCACATCATCATTTATATTTGATTTATTGCTTTCATTTGTAATGACTTGTAAAGTTGGTGTTACTTTCAGAACACTTGCTTCAGTTCGGGGAGTATGACTGAGATCAACAACTTTTGGTTGCGGCTGCACTTGTCCCGTAATAACACCAACATTTGGTGGATAAGAACTTTTGTCTATTAATGCTCCGGATTTTTCTTTATCGAAATCCAATGGCTTACTTATTGGCATGACCTCCTTTTTAATAGATTCCAGAGGTTTTGCCATTATTGGTGCTACTTTTATTACACTGCTTGTTTCACTTTTCTTATTGTCAGGCTTCATTAGTTTTGCCGCTGCAATATTCGGTAACACTCCATTTGCATCCTTATCTTTTAATTTCTTTTTATGTTTCATTTTCTTTTCTTTTAACTCCTTTAGCCCTATCAGATGCTGATTAACAGCAGCCGAATCACCCAACACTGTTGGTTTTGGCTGAATTGGTTGAAACTGTGTTGTACTAGATACATGTGTATGTGTGGTAACCGGAGCTAAATTTGTATGTGTCACTGTCACATTAGTTGTTAAGGCAATCATATTTGAAGGTGCTATTGGCCTACCCATCACTTTCGGTTTTATCAATTTTTCAGTCTTCCCTGATGAAAGTTCATTTGATTGTGAGTTTGTAGTAATGGCAGCGAATGTAATAGGTCTAGATGATTGCATTGGACTAGAAGAAACAGGTCTAACATTCACAACAGGAGCATTAATGGTAGTAGGTGTCTGTACCACAGTTGTTGGAACAGAAGACGGATTTATTTCTGAATTAACTTTAGAACTAGATATTACTGCATGGAAAGAATGCCCTGCCCCGATTGTAGGCTTTGTCACAGTGCAACTAGGTGAATTTGTTGAAATTGAATTCTCTTTCTTTAAAGATTCATCAATATCCATTTTGGTAACTTCTGCAGTAGGTTTTACTGTAGGTTTCACAACATTAACAATATCAATTTTGTCAGAATCATTACTGTCTCCTTTCTTATTGTCCATCTCGTCAACACTATCTAAATCAATCTTGAGATTGTTCGAGCTATTCTCACCGCTCTCTCCCATATTGCTATCCATATCTTCCAGCATAGAATCTTCAGTATTATCCATATCACGTGATTCTTCATCGCCCTCTAAACCAACGGCGCTATGGGCGTGAGATTGGTGATATCGTAATCCATTCATGTGACGGTACTTTTTCTTACAATTTGGCTCTGGACATTCAATAAAATTTGGCACAGGACTTTCACTACCGTCTCCTGGAGTTCCACGAGAACATGAACGACTACGTTTTACTTTGGCATTATCGTTAACAGCATTTTCCATTTCGACAGGTCTTCCTTTACGCTTTAAACCAACAGATGACACAGATATATCAGACTTAGCTGGACTAGGAGGAGCAGTAAATGTATTACTCCCCTTTCGTCCTTTACGTAAAGTTCTTCCTTCCAGGCCTTTCTCAATGACCGGTGTACTGTTTGAACCTCTCCCTCGTTTAGCTCTTCCTTTTGGTGTTCTAGCATCCATATCACTAACAGGTGAATCACAATTAAACCTAGAAAAAAGGATCTTTCATATTAGTCATCAATGTTTTATATGTAATATTCATGTTCAAATTACTATAGAGTTGGCATCTGAATATTTCTTATTAGTGTTTAAAGTTCTACAGAAACCACCATTTCATTCTTATTTTTAGGTGTCAGATTTTTTTAGGTTTGTTTTTTTACAGATGCTACCCACAAAAGTGTTATTGTGAAGAAACGTTTTAACAATCATTATCTGTAATGAATATAAAATTATTCATGGAATTGAAGGCCATTCTGCAGTTTATGGACATGTTAGTCATCTCCCAAAAAGTGTCAATGCAATGTTGGAAGATGAATATTGTCATTTGTTCAATTAGTTTCAGTGAAAAGCAAGATAACTCTTACTCAATTGAAAATTGACTAGGAAAAGTCAGAATTCCTAATCTATTTTGGTGAACTTTAAAGAAAAAACCTTATTGGTAAATTTAGGAGAATACAAGACATTTGTTGATTGGTGATAGAATTTTTTTTTAATTATTATCTTTATAACCTTTTGTAACATTTAATTTAAAAAAACAATTTTCTATCTGAACTTTCTCTATCATGATTATATATATACATGTACAAGATATTTAATAAATATGAGGATTCTGTTGAAATAGCATTATGTGTAACAGTGTTGGTCTTTTTGTGTTTTTTTCATTCCTTCTCCTTTATTTGACACACTTTGTTGCAAATATAGTTTTTACTTAATATATGGATAATAGTTGGCTGTTAATGAAAAAAAAAAAATTGTGAAAGTGATTACTGGAATCTAACAAATAATAAATGTTATTTGAAAATTTAAACCAATACAAACATCATGAGATGTCACAAAGTAAATTGTTCACTTAAAATCGTCTTATATATATATATATATATATATAGCTGATCTGTAACAATAACATCTTCATGCCTTATATATCATGTACTGTAGTACGCCGCTAGATTAAAACTAACGTGGAAAGGTAACACATGGCCAGCGAAAGCTCTTTTTTTGAGAGCCCAGGTGGTCGTGTGGTCTAGCGGGACGGCTGCAGTGCAGGCGATTTGGTGTCACGATATCACAGTAGCATGGGTTCGAATCCCGGCGAGGGAAGAACTTTCGCAAATTTACAGATCTAACATTGTTGGGTTGATGTTTAGACGAGTTGTATATATATATATATAGGTAATTTTCATTGGACAGATTAACGCTATCCTGTTACCTTGGTGGGGCCCATTCATGTTTAGTAGCATCCAATAGAGTACCAACATAAGTCTTGTCTCTCCAAGTTACATTCACCACTAATACTCCTGAAAATACATCACATATAAAACATTATTTCTAAATCATTACTTAAAATGAATAAAATGTTAGTACATGTATCTCATAACTACTTTCTACAATGCCTTTTTTGATCTCTCTGTAATAATATCTTCAGTTAGAAATCTACATGCATTAGAAAAGTGAACTTTCTCATGATATTACTTTAACACAATGACAATGGTGTTGGCATTATCTACATTTTGAATTTTATTAGGTAATATAGTATCTTTCCTTAACAAAGGATTTTATTTTTTTCTCTCTATAAAGTATAAATTGTTGAATTCAATATCTTTATAATGTTCTACCAATCTAGATAAATAGAAAGGGGAAGTTGTGATGAAAGCCAATTCACTATGCAACAAGGATAAATAGGGTTTTGCCTGAAGTTGAATTTTGGTATTTCTTTTGATATTTCTAATTATTCATTTAAAGAAAGTACTGATTTGATTCAAATATATAATAAGATCAATTACTGTTTACAAATTACAATCCCTGTGGGCTATTACAAATGAATAAAATAAGCACTTGGTCATTGCTCAGGGACATATATAGAGATTTTATCTACTAGATAACTTGCTTCAAACATTTAAGCATTTCTAAGCTGTTATATTGTCTGATTGATGTATACTTCATCTCTTTCAATCTCATTCAGATACTGTGAATTCTTTATTTTTGTGGGTATAAATTTTCGTGAATTGATGAAAACTTTCATTTTCATGGTTATTTGATCTGTGGTTTTGCCAAAGACTGCATAGATATATATATTCCTGTTGAAAATTTTCATTTTTACGGGGTAAACAGGAAATCCATAAAAACTGTTGTACAACGAATAACAATGAATCCTCAGTATAAGACTTCATAAAAAAAACACTTATATCTAATTTTACCATTTTCTGTCTCCTGCCATACAATGCCTTCCAAGAGGACATTAGTCCCTGGTTCACATGGTCCAAGACAGTCCGGGTCTGTAGCTACACCTATGCTACAAGCATCCGTCCCCACATGGCTCTGTGAGATTGAGGTAGATGAGTCATTCTAAAAGAAAAAGATCTGATATTAGTCCCTGGTTTACTTAGTCGAATATAATTATTGACTTTTGTAGCTAGAATTATGAAGACAGATCTAGAGCCATCTTGAAAAGTAAAAGATCACATCACTAAAACATAATGGGTTTTTCCTTAAATTATGCAAGGATGCTATAATAGGATTAAAGGGAAAATTAACTGTAACATTCTGTGCAGTTCTTTGAGAAATCATCATGTTGGTTTGAGGCTGATTGTTATATAAAACCTTGAGAAAGGATGTATTGTGATTTTTTTTATGTGTGCAATATTTGAATGCCAAATGTAAAACTGCCATTTTGTTAAATATAACAATATTCATGTAACAAACTTGTATACATACTGAAGCCTAAATTGACTGATCTTGATAAAATTGAGTTTACTTAGAAAACCTGCGGCTGCCTGCATGTGTAAATTTACTGTTATATAGTTAATCCCAATTGATGTTTGTTCAAGACAGCCAAATAACAGATGCAGAAAATATCTTTCCCCATGTATAAATATTACCACATCTTACAGCCTTTATATTCACGTAGCCAAACAACTTTCAATGACTACTACCGCTGTATTTATCCAAGACATAATGGTATTTATAAACATTTTAAATATCTTATCCTGTTATTACAACTTCTTCAAATTCAAAAGAGGTTGTAATAATTATAAAAGTACATTATATGTATCTGGTAATGATCAAACAAGATGATTAAAGATGTAAGACTCAAATCAGTCTCTAATCTAAATCCATTCCTTAAATAGATGTCCAAATCTGACATCATAATGGATTAAGATTTGGGAGATGTTGATTTGTAGACCAGACCAGACGTAGACTAGAGAACAGTCAACTAGACTGACATTGATCCAAGGATTAACATGTATGTAATAGATATTGTCTTAAATAAATTTTTTTTTGCAGGAGCCTTATCATTAGTTTTCATATGAGAAAATTCATGATATTTTTTATATTATTCCTCAATCTAAAGTTCCTGATAATAAATATTTTGTAATATACTTATAGATTAATGACAACTTTCACTATTTTCTTACAAAGGAATATCAGACAGGGGTACAATTTATTAATCAAACTGTATATCTATAGGGCAGCTATTTCACAACCAAACAGCCCTAAACTGAAAAATATACAGACATATTATTAGAGCACAAGAAAGGAGACATTATCTACTACATCTACATAGCACTAGCAAAAATAGTTAACCTGCAATCTATTTAAAATAAGGAAATGTGGTATTTTTGCCAAATGAGATAACTACCCTCCAAAGATGATTATGTGCTCTAAAGAAATACAGCTGATAATGAAAACTAAATAACTACAGCTATCTAACCAGTTTACAACCAATAACAACTGGCAAGCACTGTAGGCTGCAGATTTTCTTTACTATTCTTCAACAATGATTATCTTTACCAACACAAATATTAATAACATATGCACACTTTTTTCATAGAACATGTTGAATGAAGCTCTTCAATTTGCATAAAATTATCTTTGAATGTGTTTAACAGCTGGAAGAAGGAACAGAAAAGAAAGATTTAAATTATGGGAGAAACCCTGAAGGAAAGTTAAAATGTGAACCTAAGAACTAGTGATATAAAGGGACAGTCAGCATGACATTTTATCATTTTTGTTTACCGAAAATTCAAAAATTTTGTTTAAAAACAAGAAATAATAAATGCACGCAAAATTTCTGAATTTACAGTATCAACCCATGATGTTTTAGTGTTTTTGTGCCTTCAAAATTTCATTACAGTTTTACATGATGAAAAAATGGAATGTAGAACCAAAAATATGTGATTGTGTGTACAAAGGGCATTCCATGTCTAGTCTTTATTTATGCACGTAAATGTGCCATTAATTAAATACATGTTGATCGTTTAAATATGTTAAATAGATGTGTACTTTTATAAATTATTGGATGTTATTTTGCATATTGTATTCTCAGGTTGTTGTCTCATTGTAGAACTCTTTTGAACTTAAATTGATTTTTAAAGGATTGATTAAAAGCCGTAAAGAAAACAAAAGATGAAAACAAAATACTAGTAAAATTTGTTCACAATGAAAATTATTTTGCCTTGAAATAAAATACTTTCCTAGCTAAAGGATGAACATGATGAAAAGATTGTGTTCAACTTCTGTGAATCACCTCTTTACAAAGTAGCTAACAATACTTTATCTTGTGGGCTATACCAGTGTGTGGATTATTTGTCACATATGCTAGTTGGGTTTAATATCAAAAAGGAAATGTGCATACTTCAATCCAGATACTTTATCCCTTACTGAAGTGTTTGTTCAGGAAATACTTCAAGCACATACTTTAATGTTGGTGTCTATGCAGTGGTGACAAAAAGGATATTTGGTATTACTTTCTACAAGGAAAGATTAAACAGACAATTCAATGAATAATATTGTTTTTCCCCATCTGACTTCCCCAACCATGCATCCTTTCATGTGCCAATTCACCTCCATAGATTTAAACAAGTAAATAAAATGATATTAAAATCAAATATAAT
Source organism: Mytilus edulis (assembly GCF_963676685.1). Taxonomy (NCBI): domain Eukaryota; kingdom Metazoa; phylum Mollusca; class Bivalvia; order Mytilida; family Mytilidae; genus Mytilus; species Mytilus edulis. The sequence goes on from NC_092347.1 coordinate 97,966,993, forward strand.
TTTATCTATACAATATATATACTTGGGGCAAATTGAATGACGTTAATAATGGCAATTATAAAATTGAATAATCTCTCATGTAGAGTAAAAGTCTTATTACATGACAAGAATATATGACTTGACCAAATACATGTACATGTATGGATCAATTACTTAAATAATTTGACACTGAAGGAGGTGTAACTAGCAGGTACTAATTATATGTACTGTTACATGTATATATTCTGACTAGCTTGACGGATTATATCAACATGCTTTTACATGCAAATTTATCGTTCAATACTAAGTACACATTTATCATTCATGCTCTTCACAAGCTAGGATTACACCAGGAACGATTTTCTTTGATAAATAATGACCTTATAACCTGTTCATATTTATCAAAGAAAGTATCCTTCTAAAATCTGAATTAGAAAAACTAGAGAGCTCAGAAATTTATGCCACTGCTGCATGATATGTGTATATAGATATAAGACAAAGTCCATGTTTTGTAGTGGGAAACCCCAAAAATCTATTGGCTCAAAAATAAATTAGAAGGTGTGTTAGATACACAAGAATCTCTGGATAATTTATTGGGTCCATTGGTTAATGACAAATAACAAATAGAAAGAGCAGATGGATAATTTTAACTGGACTAAGTTTTACTGTTTTTAAAAAAAAATCCTCATCAGAATTGGCCATAGCCAGTACTTAGTGTCCTTGTAAATGTCACACTTTTAAATACCTTTACCTAAGTTATGGCTTTTAACAAGCTTATCAAATGTAATAATTTGCATACTAACAGCCGACCGTGCAAGACCCTTATGAGTAGTCAAGGTTGTTTATAACTCCCCTCTTCGGCACACAAACATGCTGCAATAATATGAACTTTTTGACAAACTTAAATTCACGACTATTATACATGCTAATTTTGTCTTCATTGAAACTCTACAAAAACCTTGAATATTTTTAAATCCATAAAGACATGCACGCCTCATTTACACTTGAAAAGCAGAAATCCCCTCCCAAATTTTCACACATTTTAACTTTCATCTAATATACTTCCAAGGCCAAATACTGGAAACCATATAGTGTACATATGTTAAAAGGGTGGTGATTATAACAGAAAAAAATCCTGTAAACAGACATTAACCCGTTTAAGTATAAAATATTATTTCTAAAATATCTAGCTTATTCATGTCGGTATCATGTTTTAGTCAGTTTAACCTTTAAATAATAAACCTCACCATAAGCCATATATTTTAAAATTGATTATTACCTTATATATATATAGACTTATGTCCTTCTCAGACTTTCAGGCCAAAATTACCAGAAGTTTCAATATTCATCCAAACTATGATGGTAACTTGAATTGCATTCATTTTATTTTAATTTTTTTTTTAAAACAGCGTTCAATTTATAAAATATTCACCTTTTCACTGTGTTTATCCCATTTCATTTTACACTCATCACACAAAATTGTACAATTAGACATTATCAATAACTTTTGAGTAATGGGTTTAAATAGTCTGGAAAAGTTGTCTTTCAGTTAGGTTATTTAAATAGAAAGACTACAATAAAATAAAAATTATTTTTGAACAAATGATTTTTACCTTAATTCTTTTTATCAAGATTGATGCTGTCAAACAAGCTTAGAATGTATTTGTTAGATAATCATTTGATCATTATCTCTTCAAATGACGTGAGGAGACAGATGTTTGTTGATATAATGTACATGTTCAGGCTGAGCATTATAAATGGTGGATAGTCACCATACATGTACACCATATGTGACATAATGTTAATGGAGAAAAGGGGCATGGGTGGGTGTAAGCCCCCTTTCAACTTCGGTCATTCCCCATAAAAAATCTGTTCTCTAGAATTTCACCCATTTTTTCATCTCAGAAATCAGTTCTTTAAAATCATGTTATAGAAAACCATAAAAAGTAGCAGCAGATCAAGTATTTTTTTAAACAGTTTCCCAAAACAATGTAAACTGATGTCATATACTATATATACAGGACAGCTAATAACCATGAGAACAAAAAACTTGGTTGCTACATGGTGGTATTATTCAGAATAAAACCTCCATGGCTGCTATTGATTATAGAACAATTAATAATTAAGTTATAGTTATACATGTATATGGGGAACAGGTGTAGTACTATTTTTAGCCTCTAATTGTCTAAAGCGATTGAGCCATGCGAGAGCCATGCACACATGTAAGCTACTATAAGGTATTGTACTATACAGCCCAACATACTTCCTCAGATTCAACATCATCTCTTCACTTCACTTTAATATAGGTTAAATAAAACATTTTGATGACTAAACAATTGTCAGCTACTTATTCCACAATTACATAGAAACACGGAACCAGTTTAATATTCAACCCCTTCAAAAACTTAAGTAACTGGTAGATTTCAAAAGGCTTACTAAAATCTGAAAACATTGATCAATTTAAATGGAAGTGAACTATGTTAACTGTATGAACCAAATGTCCATGAAATCTAATCCTAACACAAGGTCCCATTATCTTTTTTTTTAATATCTTAAATCTAGATTTCTTAGCAAATTTAGGCTTAATTTAATCTATGAAAATAACTGAATATTTATCTCAAATTATGCAAATATCAAGAGAGTTCTGATTTATATCTGTCAGAGTTATCAGTTTTTCTATATTTGCTTAAATACTTAGTATTTGGAAAGAGAAGTGAAGAAATGATGAGTACAGAATCTTTGGAGCAGCAGACGGGACAAACAGTACAAACCTTTTCAACTTTGACTTTTTTTAAGGGAAAGCCAATGCCTTCATCTTCTTTGGCATCAAAATCATATGGGTCATCTGTTTTACTGGAATCGGCAGCCGGTTTAGAATCCAGCGAGACTTGAGAAAAGGCAGCATCAAGAGTAGTACTCACTGAAGACACGTCCGATCCCTTCTGGACTCTTTCTTTTATCTTTTCCTTTTTATGTATCCCTTTGACCTTGGGTGACTTGTCACCAGCCGTATTCTGTTTCACTTTGTCCATTAGAGTTCCGTTAGCACTATTACTATTAGATTCGTTTGTAGACATTTTTTCAGCTCCTTTGACAATTTCGTGTTTACCATCATTCTTCGTAGCATTTACATTTTTGCGTTTTATTTTCATTTTTAATCCTCTGTCAACAACTGCATGGTGTTCTGCCCCGCTCATCGTTTCTCCTCCTCTCCTTATTTACCACTGTCAATGGGAGAGTTGGAGTGTGGGTGTAGTCAAACTTCCATTTACTGCTGAACTGTGCCATTCATTCAAGTTTTAGTCTGCATAGCAAAGATTTCTATTGTACATATATATATGGTAGATTCACCATCCAAAAAAATCTTTTACACAAACACTATCTCTTTTTTACCATGTTTATCTGAAATAATAAAATAACTTATGAAGTATTGACTTATTGACTTCAAAATGTGAACAACATAAAGAAGAAAATTTGAACCCAAAAGGATATAATAAATCCTAAAATCTTATTTCTATATGGAAATTCAGAACTTGAGCACACTATTTAATCGAGTATTATATTGTTTTTGTAATTGCAATTTTAAGTTTTTTTAAATAATTTGTTAACATAGATTTTCAAATTTTTAAATGATTATTTCATTTATATTTGAATGTTTTTTAATATTTAACATTTTCTTAAGCATATATATGTTAAATCGTAATAACTAGTCTAATTTTTCGACCATCAATAATGTGCCCAAATATTTCTTAATTTTCTGAAATATAAGCAGAGGACTTGAAACATACATCAGTAATGTAATAATGGATTACAAAATTTGTTATCTTTGAGTAATTAATGGTGCATCTAAATTTGTAAACAAAGATTATAAAATTAGTAACAACATTTAGGAATAAATCAAGTTGATTTGATAACAAAGAACATTTATATTCCACATTCATGAATTGATATCAATACATAGCCAAAATTTCGTGAAAACAGGTGAACAAATTCTTGGAATTGTGTCAGATGTTCAAAAAAAATAACCTCTTAAATTTATGTATGAACATCAATTACAAAAAATGTCTACAATCATCTGAAGTATTCCTAAGATTGTAGTTTTTATGAATGGAGCATTTGAAGTACAAGTGCAAGTCTTCAAAGGATACACATAATCAATTAACCACAAATTACATATAATCCTGTAATTACGTATACATCTGTTCTGTTTACCCAAGTCTGATTCCTAGCATATGATATTAAAGGCAAACAGCCATCAAAACCAATCATGTTTACCTCTGACTGAACATTAAGAAATTAAACAGTCCGACACAGGTTTTTAAGAGATCAAACAAAGAGAGAATTGTGTTGAGATTAAATGTTTTTGGTATGGGAGGGTGTCATCTGTTAATGTTGCATAGAGAAGTATTAGTTTAAACAAATAAATTGTATTTAATCAGATATGAACTTAGATAACTTATCATAATTGTATGTAAGAGTTTGATTACTTCTTTATCAAATTAACTTCAAGTTGGTGACATATCAACAATTTATAACAATTTCATACCTGTATTACACAGGTAAATCTTATCAAGGTGTGAATTTCAGTAGTCAAAACTGTGCTATTCACTACTGCATGTAATAGCTGTCTGGGTGTTCAAAATTGGAACACCACTTTTAACAAATGAATTTGAAGTAGAAAATAAAGTCATTCTAGCATTCAAATCTTTCTCATTGTCATATCTATGACCAAAGACCAGATAATTATTGGTCAATGGTCATATGGTAAATAATTTTGTTTCAATATTTGATTTTTATATAAATGTAAATAAATTGATTAAATGAACAAGTGGACTTTCAAATAATCCCCCCAGTTCATGTTGATTCATGTGAGCAAACAGAAAATCTGTGAAAAGATTGAGTATTACTGTGACCAAGCCTTTTTAATACTTCAAGTACAAAAGTCACTTTTTATTTAACGCTACATGTACTATTAAAACTTATGAAATAACACCTTTAGGGAATGTTGGCTAATTTGAGTGACAGGTAATTACATATCGCATGGTAGACTGATGATTGATTTAATGACTAGGTATTTACATTCATTTAGAGGTTACATGTAACAATTAGATTATTGCTTTACATCGGAATAAAGGCAACAATAGGATTGAACTGTGCCAGATCTTTCTACTTCAATAGATGAAAATACTAAATCAATTAAAATTTTAATAATCTTAAACATTCCCTGCCATAAAATCAATTATGTAACTCTATTAAAACTTCAATTAACACTAAGTAATATAAATCTTAACTCTAACTCAATATAAAATGTTAAGACTTTCACTGGTAAAGATAAATACATGTTGAACATAGCAATGCAGACAGTTTATAGCTTCAAATACATCTAGGGGATAAACTTGGAACAACCATGTCAGTTAAAATAACTGGAATAATTAAATAAACTCAATTACCCAAAACCCAGAAATCTTTACTGACCTTACGTTGTAACAGCTAAAGAAATCGATCTACTCACAAACAAAAGATATTGTAAAAGTTACCTGGTTGAAGAGGGATACTAAAAATCAAATTACCGCCATTTTCCCAAATAATTTTAAAGGCCTTGTTGACATGTTTTGTAAAGCTTAGTCAGAAATTACGATCATTTGAAAATGTATAGAATACAGTACCTTTAATAACGCTATGAACCTTTAATGCCATAGTTTGTCACACAAGGGATCATTGCCTGTATTGTTCAGATGACATGCCAAACTTTTTTGCTCAAAATGTTTTGATTTAAATCGTATTCTCATTGCAATACTTTATTTACCGAAATGAATGAGTTGTAAGGCTTGAAAATTATCAATATATACTGGATAATCTATTACAATTTAACAGGAAATTGATGGGAAGCGTATTATAAATTGTGAATTAACTTCAATTGATCAATGAGTGAAATATTACTTAAAAGGGTATTTAACAAAAGTACTAGGATTTAAATCAATTTACTGAATAATCAATGGTTATGAATGTACCGTGAAATCCTTTTTTATCTCCTTTTAACATGTTCTTAACACTTTATCTTAAAAGTATAAAAAATAAATATTTAAGGACTGAATCATAATTTCCGTTTTTTTCACACAACTCATTTCTTCTAACCACCAAATTTGAAGCTTACATTTTTTCTTTGTTTCCATTTTTTTTTTACTAATATCTCTTAGTCCAAGGTTAAATAACAAATCTATTAGTTTTAAATATTCCTCACCATGCATATACATCAATAACATTTCCATTGACGATTTCTCAAACAAAGATGACTGTTTAAATCCCTCTTTTGAACCTGTCTAACATGATATACCATGTGGCATCAGATAATAAATCTATAATCAAACTTTTATCTTTTGTACATACCCCTTGTGATACACACAGCTATAATAAATGTTTATTTTACTGTCCAAGAAATTACTATAATAGCCTCCCTATGGGCTATCTGAGGCAATGTCATTGTTAAAAGGAAAGGTGTGCAAAATCCTCAGCAAAATGGTTGTGTCCATACCTATGCCTCTGGCTACACAAACATAAGACTGAGATAATATACAAGTCAGGTGGTCTAATTGTAAAGGTAAATAATTACAACAAACAGTTTTCTCTACGCTTGATCAGCACTAGTGAGCATATTGAAAATAAAAAAAATGTTTTTATAATATTATGATATAACAAGCTCGTCTATTTACAATGGACAAATCTTATCGACTCTTTAAATTCAATAAAAGATTAAATGTGTTAGAGTTGTTATAAAAAATAGAGTGATAAATTCTACAATATAGTACAAGATATTCTTATTCCCTTTACAATACTAGATAAAGTATTTCTAAATTAAGGAAAATATTTGTTACAAGTTTATTGTTTCAATCTTAAAACATTTTAATTATTAACAAGAAAGAAAATCATTTATAAAAAATAATGTGATAAACTTGTAAAAACTGGTCAATCATTGTCATTATTGTTTCTCAAACCAAAAATCCCAGAATGAATAATTGAAGACCATTAAAGATAAAGTTAACAATAACATTGAAAAAGAAAAATGTTAAGACTGATGATTTCAAGTACTTTTTCTTTAAGCTTCAATAAATGAAAGGTAGTTTAGAAAAAAATCTTTAAAAACCAGAAAATGATTACTTTCCCCTAGCTGGAAATTATATTACCATGAGTGTCAATTTCTGGTCATTAACAGCTCCTTTATCAATAGCATCAGACAGCTGTAGGCAATTGGCAACTTTCATAATCAGTGGTATAGCCAAATGCTTTGTTATGCAGATTAAACTATGGGGATACTTTTACAGACTTTATTGAATGTTAATTTGATTTGTTATAGTCATTTATATATTATAAAATTGTTAATTTTGGTATAAATACAGGAACTTACAAAAGGATATTGATTTTTGAAGTTATTGATTCATGAGCTACAGTACATAAATAATCAGACAAGATTACTAACACATATTGCTAAAAACTTGAAGGAGTGAATGATGACTTTAGTTTATATGCATGATCAGACATGCACATAAAATACAAACTAATAAATTTGCATTTAGTTGCACATTTGGTGTGTTCTTTAACATATTTGTTTGTACAGCTGCCATGATAATGCAGTTGTATAATTCCTGCCCATAAATATATACCCTGAAGTTACATGTCCTGCTAACAGTAGGTCTCTAATTAGTTAAGGATGATCAAACTGTTCTAAACACAGGAAATAAGATAGCCATATTTCAATGACAAATAATGGTTGTATTGGGGCAAATGATGTGTGACCATGAAATAGATCTAACAATATAATTCAATGTGTTAATCACAATTTGATTAGGTAAAATCACTAAGACCCATCTGTAATGAAAAGACTTTTACTTTGTAACTTTAACATGTGAACTACTAATCTGGGGTTTTTAACAAGACTGGTATTTAAAATTGATCACCTTCTAAGTTTAAACCTAACAGTATGTGGGCCAGGTCTTCAACATAAAACTTACTCTTCTTTAAATATTTATCAAATGTGTTCAGATCATTTATAAATTCTGATACCTAATGTATCTGAACATGTTGATAACAAATTTATATTTGTTAGTTTACTGTTTTTTAGTAAAATTTCAATAAATTGAATGATAGTTCAGGGAGTAAAATTCAATCAATTTTAAAACGAACACGTTTTTAAGTCATTTAAAAATTCAGATCAGTTTCTTCTTGTTAGTTCCAAGGGAGAAACTCAACAAATGTAAATGACTTCTTTTTCTTAATCGACTGATCATCAAACATCAAAAACATGAGAATGCATGGTGGCTGAATACAGATCTTTTATATAAATACATGTGTACATATAAAAAAAATACTAAACAGGTCAACATTTGTAATTTTAATTTACACTAGAACACACCCGTGATATCGCGGGTCCGTGACTGAATTAAAGTATATAACTATGCGCAAGCCTTATTTTAGTATTACTTTTTATCTGATAAAGTCATGCCGATTATTAGGTACACAGTTTTCTCTGCTTTCAAATCTTTCTGTTTGAACCCGTCGAACTGGAACTTATCAATTATTGGTAATATTAATTATTTGGATAACAAAAGTTCCTGGAATGGAGTATTTTTTAATCAACAGCATTGTCCTATGTTAGTTATAAATAAAGTTGAATTCTTTGATTCACTGTTTTGTGTCAAGCCCGCTAACAAATTGAAAACGGTTCCGCCTTATTTTTAGTCCAGATTTTTAGTATTCGTATTGTTATCTTAGAAAGTCTTACTGATTAAAATACTTCAATAGGTAACAATTTGACAATGATTGAATTTAGTAGTGTCAACCCTGTGATTATGATCCATGTACTTAGTATACATAGCATAATCCTAAATACACCGTTTGGTGGTGCACTTGTTAGATGCGGAACGTACAGATAAGGTAATAGGTAACAGGTGAATATACTTTTGGTATCAGTATCGGACCTGACCCGGAACTTCTTAATTATTGGCAATATTAATTACGTGGAAAACAAAAGGGCCTGGAGTGGTGTAATTTTTAATCTACACCTTTGTACTATATTAGTTATATATAAAGCTGAATTCTTTGATTCGTCGTTTTTACGTGATGACGGCTGACAAATTGGACCTCGTAATTTTAGTATTATAGATTTATAGAAGAATCAATATAAACCCACCAACTGTATATATCAGGATTTCTATTTAAATCATCTGCAGAACTTGCAACTTTCCAAGAGTACCCTTCAAGACTATTTAGTATGTTATTCAATACATACACAAGATCATTCATCATTGAGTTTTTATCAATCTTCTACTGACCAGTTTAAAACCGTTCAATTCCAATACATGTACATGTATATTGTTTCCATTGAACCAATCAAACATTATCAATACTTTGATCTACAAATGACTTTTAAAAGCTTTGAAGACCTTTAAATGCCAAAAATTCTAGTCAACATTTAAAGAAAATGAGTTGACCTTTTTTGAAAGCAATAAAATCATAAAAACTTGTAAACAAGTTTTTCGGGTATATTGTTCTTCTTACGAATACAGGAGTAGACTACTAGGTAGAAGTGTAAAACTTGTTTCATTAATGTACAACTTGACTCAATGCACATGTACATAAGTTGGCATGTTGACATTTCACTTGTATCCACTTTAATTATAGACATAATAACATCACATACTCTGTCCCTTACCAAAAAAAAAAAAAAAAAAAGATCAAACCAAACCATTTCCAGGTTAGAAGCCGGAAATAAACTATTTTTTTTTAGTGTTCAACATGTGATGTTGACCACCAATATGATTACGTCATATCTTTATAAATGCCAATCAGACCTAACACAAGTCTGTTTTTCTATCTTATCTTTTCCCCCTGTTGAGCCATTGTCTTGACAATCTTTACATATTTCAATTTGATACTTGTAAGACTTATTGCCCAAAGTCAATCTTTACAATATATTTTAAAAATTGAGACAGGTGAAATATGAAATAGCAAATGTGTGATATGCTGCGAGGAAAAGCTGTTCAAATACGCAAGAAATATAGTACAATGCAGAGATACATCCTATATATAATATCAATAATAACTTTTTACCAATTCTTACATATCACAATTAACTTTCCAATTACTTGATAATTAAAATAATTAGTCATTCATTGCTTCCATCTGTTTATCAGAAAATTTTCCCTAGTATTTAGCTGTTAGGACCAGAAACATTCATAATATAAAAGTATTTTATGTTTCTTGCTGGACTATGGTCATAATGCAAAATACAATATTATAAAAAATAAAATTATCCTGTTTATAAGGCCAATATACAAGTAAATTTATCATAATATCAAATAATAATTAAATAAACTTAAAAATTTATAACCTGTCAGATGTTTAACATCATAATCACATTTTTTACAACCTTGCAGTTGTAATCTGGGGCCCTCGGAGGGAGACATTCAACAAAATAATAGTACACAAACATTAACAATAACCATTTTTTATCCTAAATATTTCAGTTGTGTATCAAAATGGCTGATATGTCTTTCCAGCGTTGAAAGGTTTTGTGTAAATACACATGCCGTGATTTTATCCATGCCGACTGAGGCATGATAAATGGCCGAACGATCGTATAAACGACCGGAAAGACTTGAAAGGCGTTGGTTTTTGATGCTCTGCACTTGTCATAAGCACTTACCATTAATGTTTATACTTTCTTTATCCAGTAAACTACAACATATATTCAAATAGATGACAAATTTTCAGGAAAACTATCGTAAATTTTACTATTATTTTCCTTTGTTCGTAGCTTCGCCTACCATCTATAGTGAAAGGTTGGTCATTGCTGAATGGCCAAGGAGAAATTCTGTCAGCCAATCAAATCGCTAGTTTCTCGCTCACTGAGAGTAGGCCAAAAAACTTGTTCTTTGTTTAGCCATAGGCCGTTCAAATAAATATCGATTTTATTGTATTAAATCATTCTTTTATTGTTCAGCGTTATAACCGATTAAACATTTAGATGCTTGAAATTAGAATAATAAATTAATATACAAAATTCATTTCTCAGGGTTATTATTACTCATGCAAAAATAGAAATAAAATAATTTTACATGAGAAATGGATAATTTAAAAAAAAAAAAAATGAGACTTCGAACAAAATTAACATCAGCAAATATATATGTTGGCCAGAAGTTCAATTGGTACCCACAGTGAATTGGCTGCCGAGTTCAACGCGACGCTTTAACGAGCATTTTCGTACTTCATTTCTGTAATCTAATTTATCATGTAAGATAAGATAACACAATTATGACATCAATCGCCACTGGGTATATTATAATCTCAAAATATGCAAAATTCATTTTTCTTGTCCGGATTTTAATCGTTTTTTTTTTACTGAACATTCATGAAATAATTGCCACTGAACGTTATGAGCATAGGATACAGTTTTGATCCCAGGGAGTTTTTGTTAACGAAATTTTTCACCTCGTCAATTAAGAAATATTTAAAATATATATACCTTCATGTAAGAGAAAATGGGGTCGAAATTTTATACTTTCACTAAAAATTTCGTTGGTTGTTTTTTTTTTTTTTTTACATTTTTATCGTTTGGATAGACATACCTAAAAATAAAGACACCAGCGGATTTTTGGTATAAACATTTGGAAAATCTTCTGTACATGAGTATGATTTTTGTATAACTTGAATTCTTTGAACTGAATTTATTGTTTATGTATATCAACGTTGCTAGATTTTAAAATCTGTACATGAGTATGATTTTTGTATAACTTGAATTCTTTGAACTGAATTTATTGTTATGTATATCAACGTTGCTAGATTTTAGAATAAAAACGGCATTGTTTGCTGTTAACATATCTAATTAAAAAATAATCGTCCATGATTAATTTTTTTTATTAAAATTTGGTACAATTATGTCATCAATCATGAAAAAACTGTAAGTCAAACGTAAATGGAGATGAAAAAAAAAAATCAGACTGCTCTTATTTCTCATATGAAAAGGGGGAGCGGAGAGAATCCACCCTTTTTGAAAGCCAAGAAAATTAGTCGTCCAAAAAACATAAACTTCAATTGTCAAAAATACGCCCCATTTAAAAAAATCCGTGAGAAACCCCTGAAAAAAACCTTGAAACTTGTATTGTAGGCTTCTTTAAGATATTGTCTTTAATTCTCTGTGTGTTATAAGAACAAACTCAATTAAACATGTACATGTAATTCATTTATGATAGTTAATATGATTAATACCTGCCATAAATAATAAAGTCTGTATATTGGAAATTTACATGTTAATTGGAAGTTTTGTGTGACAGATAAGGAGTACCACATGGAACGCGAAGACACACGTTCTCACCCTTACCACAACAATAAAATAATAGTAATATACATGTAATAATGATTATTAAATGGACAATTTAATATTTATCATTATGGTTGCCTTTTTTTGTTTACCGCCGTAAGTTATTGCCGTGAAGGTAAGATAGTCTAGCTTTTAAATCTGGGCTCACTGGACTAAAGTAGAATGTTTGTAAGTATATCCTGAGTTCATGGGTCAATTACAAGTTGAAATGTCATAAGTCCATCCTGGGATTATGGATCAATTCACAAGTAGAAATGGAAACTGTGATCCTGTTTCTCTGTACGACAGTGGATATTTCGGAAGTCTAGTGCGGGATCATGGTCCGCCAGTCTAGACTGGGATCATGTTTCTCTGTAAGACAGTGAACATTTCATAAATCTTGCCTGGGACTTTCGAACGAACAAAATATTTATATTTTTAAAAATGTCCCAAATTTCACAAAAAGGTCAAATGGATTTCTTATGCTTAATAGAGCGTTATTGTTACTGGCACGGAACATCATCGTCATCATCACAGAAATAAATGACTTTTCAAACTTTCCTTTTCTCTTTTTTTCTCTCTCTCTTTTTACCCATGCAAGCTAGTATTATGTTCTATAAACTGTATGCTTTATATGAATGTCCATTATATTATACTATTATTGTAATGTTATATTGTATTATGGAGAAGACTTCATAAGTATAATATACTTGTGTCTAATCCATTTTGTTCTAATTCAGCAAATCAAATATGTTGAAACTAAATCTTGCCTGGGACTATGGTCCTTCAGTCTAGACTGGAATCCTGTGTCTCTGTAAGACAATGAACATTTCGTGAGTCTATTTTGGGATCATGGTCCGTCAGTTTAGATTGGGATCCTGTGTCTCTGTAAGACAATGAACATTTCGTATTTCTAGCCTGGGATCATGGTCCGTCAGTCTAGATTGGGATTGTGATCATGTTTCTCTGTAAGACAATGAACATTTGGCATATCTACCTGGGATCATGGTCCGTCAGTCTAGATTGGGATCCTGTGTCTCTGTAAGACAGTGAACATTTCGTATATCTTGCCTTGGATCATGGTCCGTCAGTCTAGATTGGGATCCTGTGTCTCTGTAAGACAGTGAGCATTTCATATGTCTTGCCTGAGATCATGGTCCGTCAGTCTAGATTGGGATCCTGTAACTCTGTAAGACAATGAGCATTTCGTATATCTTGCCTGAGATCATGGTCCGTCAGTCTAGACTATGATCATGTGTCTCTGTAAGAAAGTGAACATTTCATATGTCTTGCCTGAGATCATGGTCCGTCAGTCTATACTAGGATCCTGTTTCTCTGTAAGACAATGAACATTTCGTATATCTTGCCTGGGATCATGGTCCGTTAGTCTAGTTTGGGATCCTGTGTCTCTGTAAGAAAGTTACCAATTCGTATGTCTTGCCTGAGATCATGGTCCGTCAGTCTAGACTAGGATCCTGTGTCTTTCTAAGACAGTGAACATTTCGTATATCTTGCCTTGGATCATGGTCCGTCAGTCTAGATTGGGATCCTGTGTCACTGTAAGACAATGAGCATTTCGTATATCCTGCCTGAGATCATAGTCCGTCAGGTTAGACTGGGAATGGAATCATGTTTCTCTGTATGACAATGAATATTTCGTGAGTCTATTCTGGGATCGCGATCGTGGTCCGGCAGTCTAAGTCTAAAATGGGGTCCTGATTCTCTGTAAGACAATGAATATTCTCATGTCTCGCCTTGGATTATTGTCCATACCCGTAGCCAGGGGGGGGGGGTTGGCTCCCTCCCCTTTCCCTTGGAAATTCCTGGCTATGGCCTGTGGTCTGTCATTCTAGACCGGGATCCTGTGTCTCTGTATAGCACCTTTAGCTAATAGCCAAAACATAATAACAATCAACATTTCAGGGACGTTAACTCTAAAATATGTTCTAAAATATTTCAAGAGACATCTATTTCTTGTCATGATGCTTTTTTTTTTTTGCAGTTTCAGCTTTTAACATAACAAATATATAAGATTTAGGGTTGATACTTAAAGGTTCACAGATATTTTTTTTTTAAATTTCGTTGAAAATAGATCAAGTGCTGATATTTAGAAATAGAGGCTCTTAAGAGCCTGTGTCGCTCACCTTGTCTATGTGCATATTAAACAAAAGAAACAGGTGGATTAATGACATATTGTGTTTTGGTGGTTTGTTTGTAGATCTTACTTTACTGATCATTCTTGCTACTTACAATTATCTCAATCTATAATGAACTTGGCCCATTAGTTACAGAGGAAAAATTTACAAAAAAATTACAAAATTTATGAAAATTATTTAAAATTGACTGTAAAGGGCAATAACTCCTTAAGGGGTCAACTGACCATTTTGATCATGTTGACTTATTTGTAGATCTTACTTTGCTGAACTCTATTGCTGTTTACAGTTTATCTCTATCTATAATAATATTCAAGACAATAACCTAAAAAGACAACATTTCCTTCAAAATTACCAATTCAGGGGCAGCAATCCAACAACTGGTTGTCGGATTCATCTGAAAATTTGAGGGCAGATAGATCTCGACATCATAAA